>NW_019211455.1:23015882-23154386 GCF_002443255.2 Varroa destructor | reverse complement strand
TATATATAGACGTACAATCTTTGCTTCAGCAAATTCATTTATTGGCAATTAGCCTAGCAGTGTATCTGATTGTATATACCTTATAAGTGAATGATTGGAGAGCGACAGAGCAAGATGGCGACGACGTGTTTAAGAGAAAAGAGCGCAAAGACAGGATGCAGGAAAGCGAGAGAGTAGTAGAAGGAGAGGAAGAATCTAGCCGCGTGTCGTCCCCTATGCCGCGTACAACTTTAACTATCTCTCTTTCTTTCCGTGTCTGATCCACGCCACAACCTGACTACACAGCTCCTCTGTCGGCTTCTTCTATTTCTGACCTATTCTATATGTAGAGATGCTGTTTCGAACTTCGGAACGTGACCTGCGTTCTCCTTGACCGAATCGCGAGCATTACCACGACAGGACCACCAACGCCGTCTTTGATGCTCGCACTTTCGCCTCGGCTATTCCCTGTGCGGCCCTTGCCAGCGTTCATAAGACTAAGTGTGAGAGCCGACCATAGAGCGTCCCTTAAAACACGACTTAGAGTGGACAGAAAAAAAGGAAAGAAGCTGCTTTTGGTTGATGGCGGTAGACGTTGGATAGGGCGAGACGAAAGATCTCCTACTTGTGCCTACTTCCGTAGTAGCTTGCACAGATGTTCCGGCTACAACTGGCCGGCCGTGGACAACGGCAGGGGACCAACGTCACTGCCAACCTAATCAAAGTTCATCGTTCGTCTCTTATCTTGTCCTGAGCGTCTCATTGGGCTAATCCCTGCCAAGCTAGTCTTAGATAACCCTAGCTAGGGTTGCCATAACTAGGTTCCGGAGTCCTCAAGCAGTAACTGGACCTTCTGGCTGTCAATGTCATGCCTTCTATCATCTGCTGCTACTAGCCTCTCTGACACCGAGCCAACCCCGATTCTCCACATGATCATTGCAATGAAAGGTCACCCCCCTTCTCAGCAAACTGAGAGACCAGGAAAGAGGCAAGGAAAGGTCAGGCAGGGCAAAGCAGAGCAAAGAAGCATCATTCAGTGGAAAAGAAAGTCGGCGGTCCGGTAACGGCCAGCTGCATCGGCAGCAGCTGACTAGGTGAATAGCTCTAAAGAGACTAGGAGTAGACGGGTTAGTTGGGAAAAAAGCTAGGGAGGTCTGCGCAGTTTCCCTAATTCCATTTCCTCGACAGGAGGCACTTTGGAATGGTATTACTAGTATCGAATGTGGGCATAAAGTGAGAGCGAAAGAGAGAGCTGTCGGTAGCGCAAGCAGCCTACCACCTTAATGCTTAACATTGGGTACAGTTGATGGTCCTGACGAGCCAACACACTGAGAGCACACAAAGTCCAAAGGAAGACTTAAAGACAAAGCAACGGCAGCAGCAGCGAGATGACTTTTTCCGATCCAAGATGAATAAGCGATAGAGGGAGGCAAAAGGAGTTGGCGCGCTCGCCCATTAGGTGCCATCGCCTTTGGGATGCTAGGGGCCAAGCAAGGGCGGACGTTGACGAGGTGAACAACGTCTGAACACGGAGAAGATCGGGTCAAGTAGTTAGGCTTAGAGGAGCATCGTGGTTCGATTCGGTCATCCTTTTCCTTTTTCCCTTCTCGTCGTTCCTCTTCGTCAGGGCTTTATCCAGTCCAGTTGTTCGATGCTTTCACGTATGTCCGCTCAAGATAAGCACTCGTTTGGTGGGGAGCTCTATCAGGAGAGGTTTTCGTAAAGACGATGACAGCAGCGACGAGAAAGTAGGGTTGTACGTGCTGAATTGTCGATTCCCTGCGCTGCTGCACTGCACGGCTTCTACTGGCCCAGCTTCTGTGCTCGTTGCTGCGCTATCCCTTCTTCTCATGTCGGTCCGTATCCGTCCCGGAATTGACCACCATGAGTTCCTGCACGCCCAATCAATATGCTAAACAAAACCCTTCACCGCCTATTCTTCAGCCTTTGCCGGTCTTCCGCTGGCCGAACCGGTCTGGGGTTCTAGACCGGCCAAGGTTCAAGCTTTCATTCATGCGTCCCCACTGCCTGCAACTACTTTCTGCTTATACCTGCCTTAGAATAGCATCAGCGGTTCGACCCATCCGTGGTCGTACCAAGGATATGCTTGACGGATGACTATGACTGCTGCAAGGCGCACGACGCAGCCAAGGAGCGAAGTAATTTGGATTCTGTACGATCAGAAAGATTGCCGCTCGTGGCGATGATCTTGGATATTTGAAGTTTCTGACGAAAAGGTACACAAACGCAGGCGCTCCCCAGTACGAACAGAGTGCACTAGCACAAAAAACGATGTGACTTCATTTCAACTTAAAATGTAGTACTACTACTACGTAAGTGCGATCTTCAAGAGTTTCATAATGTGTGTTTTGAGCTCTTCCATCAAGCAGAACATTTACCATTATAATGTAATCTATGTGCGAAGCATTCGGACATTGATATGGTAAATATTAACAGTAACTAGAGCGATAAAACATTATCTGTCATATTGCCTACATATACATAATATATAGCGATGAAAACTATTTCGTTCCGGTACGGGCACGTTACTAGATACGGTGAAATTTATCGTATCATTACAGGAAATAAAAATAGTTTGGTGAAGGATATGTCGCGGATATGTTTCCGACGCGAAATTTATAGTCCCATTTCATTTCTGTTAAACCCTATAACAAAGGTTCAATCGTAGAATCGGCTTACACTAACAAACCCAATCATTTCTTGCCGAGCTTTACATTTAACCGAAGCGAAAAATAGAAAAACTTCCACATAAAATCATCCAAAGCAGAACTCATATAGTACGGCGATCTGAAACTAATCTCGTCCAAATTTGTTGACGATAACTTCAGATCGAGATCAAAATCAGCTGAATGTAGTCTTGATTTCTGATTGATTAATTAGCCGACTGTGCCCTTGCGTGGTTATTCGCTATACCATATAGCATTTTCTGTATACGAAAGAGTTTCTATTATATGACATGTTCTATGATATGATGGACCAACTAACTTTAGTATAATACGTACCTAAAATGATCCATCCCGATCGTTATGGAAGTATTGCTCTCAGCCAGAACTATTTCTGAAGACTATACGATGTCACAACTCTGGCTTGAACAGCGTTCAAGCCGTTACCAGACGTCTGTTAGGATTCACTCCTAATGTTATTGAAAATAACGCTGTCCTTCTAGTTTTTCCAACGTTTTGGCCACGACGATGAGAAAATGATCGTGCAGTCGGCGTAATTTTTAATTTTATAATTGTGTCCTCTTTGTAGTAGACGACCTGGCAACGTTGTGCTGATGCCGTGGCCGTCTGTGCTCCATCCTATATTGAGGAATTAATTTATTGAAACTTTATTGCAACGAACCTATATGTACGTAATGCTTCATCTAAGAGGTCGGTCAGCAATTGTCACCAACAATCGTCTAACTCCTCCGGTTAGGTCATTAGGGAGACCCTACTCCGTACGGCTATCATTCAACTGACAATACCTAGGCCGGGTACATGGATATAGCTTACGTCTTAGGAAAAACCTCTATGCGATTCGGATAGTTACAACCAACTGGCAACTAGTAACCTTCATACAATGACCTTCGCGACGAATGAAGACGTCATAGGACACACGCGTTTACAGCTGCCATGTGGCAGATGGTGACGGTTCGGTCGTTGTTGTCATTTATATTGTGACGATCCGCAATAGAACCAACGACGATGAGAACACTGATCCTTCGCTCTGGTTATTATTAGCCGAGGAGACAGCGCGAGCGTTTGTTAGTCAAAAAAGGCCATGGTTTGATAAATATTTCGGTAATAGGTAAAGTAAATCGGGGTCCAAATAATATGAAATTGATGATTTTTCTCCTCATAGATGATACCATTTATATCCTCACCGTGCCGATAATGTATTCCTGCAAGCAGGAATTTATATATATATATATATAATTCAACAATGTTGCGCTGTGCTAAAATTATATTGGCATTTACTCAGATAATGACTCATTTGTATGTTCATAAACCTGTTAGATACCTTTCCTAGCCACTTGACGAGATTAGGTTGAAAAATATCAAGGCCCGTTGAGCTAGCGCATTAAGCTTCGTTCCCTACCTGGCCTTCGTAATCAAGAGAAAATGGTATCCAGCGGGGGGAAAGATCGAGAAAGGAAAAGATATAAATGCGAGCGCAGACAGCTCACTTGTGTCGGCCGCGGACTGAGACGTAAAGTGAAGGCTCAGTTATCCAGTACGTTCGTCCCGTGTGGCCGATTGTGACAAACAGTCGGCGTGCAAACACAGCATAAAAGTTAGTCGACCAGCGAAATTCACTTAGATCTCCTGACGACACAGAGAATAGGAAAAAAATTAAGAGGAAAGCGAGAGAACGCGATAAGAGCTACCTATTGTATTGCAACCGCGTAGCAATGATCATTCTTCGGAGCATCGAAGCACTTCTCTGCTTCGGCGGAAAGCAGGGGAACGCTGGCTTCATTGTAGAAGAAGCAATAGCAGGGGTTGTACTAGGATAGAACTCTCACCAGACATCGATGGCATAAAACGCTTGACAGCATGAATATTAAAAACTCGATATAACAACGGCCTTAGCAATAGGCTGGAGCCTATTGCCTAAAATCAACGACGAGGCAAACATAAGTTTTTCTCGCTAAGTCTACTAGGGCTATTGCTATTGCCAAAAATGTTATCACGATAGTCGGAACAGGAGCTGGTTTAGTCACCTTGAAGCATTAATAGATCTACATCATTGCCACCGCAATGCCGGCAGCCCTAAGAGATGCAACAATTCGGCTCATTCAGTTCAAGGCCTAGTTAATGCTCGCCGATAGAGATATCAGCATTCTTCTCTACTTCAGCTTCGCTGGCACAGCAGGTGCATTTGGCGCGATAGGACACCAAAGGCGCATAGAATCAGTGGAAAGCCAACAGGGCCTAGCGTTGTATCGAAACAGCGAGAGACTTGAGGCGTCACTGCTGTAACTGAGCAACTGTGCAACAGCGCGCGAAACCCATCGAGAACCCAATCGTAATGGGAACGGCTGTGGCAACCTGTTGCTGGGTGTTCACTTGCTCATCCTTTTGCTCTTCCATATTGACTCTGTGTACATTCGGTTTTGTCGCTTTCGCTACGATTCTTAGTGCTGCTTTGAGTGCTGTTGTCGCAAATCGTGTCCTGCTTGCTAGTCTGCTGCTGCTGCCGCCGCCGCCGCTCTTGTTGTTGTCGTCGTCGTCGTTAACATCCTGACGCAATCCGACTTCTTATTGGTACCCATGCGAAACGCAAAGTGGCTTCAACGTCTGCAGAAAAGCTAATGAACTCTATCGAATGTTGTTTGCTTCGAGAGGAACCTCACTCCAAATAAACCATATGCACTGGCACTTGGTTAGTTGAGGGAATTTTGGTGTTGTTATGCCTGCCCTGGGGGGCTGGCGTATCCTGTAACCAGACGGTGTCACTAGAGGCGAAATTCCTGAATAGACAAGCGGAACAGCAGGGGTCTGAGTAGAAAAGATAGAAAGCTCTAAAAAACTTGCCTCACACACAGAGAGGCAGAAAGCTACATACGTAATCATTATGCATTTGAGGTAACAGGTTACGATGTTACTTAAATAGGTTGTCGAGTGTGGACGGCACTAGATGTGGCCAATTCATCGATGCATCGGGTTCGATTTATCAAATAACGTAGACCAGAAGTGATGGAACAAGCTGCTTTGTCCTATGCCACTCTATTCTTCTCGAAAACGACTGAAGTAAACCATCAAGCGTTCTTATAAGAAGATACTGTGTAATGTATCTAACATCAAATTGAAGTCTCTATGGATTAATCTCTAATGAATTACAAATGTCGTGGAAACACAGTTGACGTGCATCTGAGGCACAGATCCAGAAAAGGCGAGAGACAGATGAAAAGCCATGCCTACAGGATGCAGGCTTGCCTATTACGCGTGTTCCTGTCTGTCTAGACAATCCTTGCAAATAATTAAATATGGATCAGCTTTTTCCAAACCATACAAAAAGGTTTCCTTACTCATATATATATATATATATATATATATACATACACCCTATTTTGGGTTTTAAACTATGCCGTCGACGAAATATCTTATTCGTCGATAATACTCATAAACCGATTGTTGACAGCAGACTACAGTCAGGCCCACTTGGAGTAGCCTTTCTGCTTACATAAATTAAATACATTTTTTTTCCCGTTTGTCTGTCTGTCTGCAAAAAAATCTCTAAGTCGTCGTCTCTTGATACGTATTGATGGTACTCCAAATGTAGCTCCAGATGCTCCTTATGTTTCAAGGAACCGATGAAAGATAGTCCTTCTCAAGTATTTCTCAGCCCGTCACTTTCAAAAAACAGGAGACGAATTCTGTCCTAATCAAACTTGCTGTAACAAAATAAACGCATGATGCACACTTTAAATGTACCTTGTAAGTTCATAGGTAAACCTACAGACATGCATGAATCAGCTACATGGCTGACCCATTACCATATAATTACGATTTGTGTTAACACTGATCACTCGCCAGAAGTAAAAGAAATAGATAAATATATTTATATTGTGTGAAGCGAGTATATAATCCCACCGCGTTATATTAAAGGTATTTACAGAGCAAGCATACAGAGAGAAGAGCGTCAATTGCGGTCAGATTTAAGCATCTATAGTCGAATTGTCATGTTCACAATTTTATCATATAGGTCAGCGTCGACGCGAACAAACGTATCTATTGTATGATCAAGGAAATAGATCGGTTCTGTTATTACGGTAATATCGAAACCCTCTTTGAGTAGATCTATTTTTTTAAGTTTGAAGGTACTGGTCAACTCGATCCTTTTGGCTAAACGAATGAATAGCGGAATCGCGTAGGGTGGCAGTTCGACACGCATGTTCAATAGGAGTGTATTTAGATCGGTCTTCTGTTCGGGGTCTAGCAATGCTGCCATACCAGCCTTACCCTCAACACCTGGCACTTCGACGCCGTAAACGATGCAATCCTGTGCCCCGGTGTATTTACTGATGACACCTTCTACTTCGGCCGTCGAGACGTTCTCGCCATGCCAACGGAACGTATCGCCGATTCGATCCCTGAAAAACACATAGCCCAGCTCGTCGTATTCGAGGATATCGTTAGAGGAGAAACATCGATCGCCTTTACGAAAAACGTCTTTGTAGATTTTCTTCGATGTGGCCGCTTCGTCAGTATAACCGTCGAAACGAATTAGAGCTTTTCTTTTTATCCGCGCGACAACTTCACCTGCCTCGTTGGGGCCGACACGTTTACAGAGCCCATTTTTGTCCCGAATCAGGGCCCCTGTATCTAGGTCTACTTTAATAATTTCCAAATTGAATAGCAGCGGTCCCAGAAATGGGCAGTGGCGACAAATTGTTGGCACAAATCCTACACTACCGATAGTATTATCGATGTTAATTAGGTTTGCATTACCCTCCGTTGATCCATAGATTTCTCGAATATGAGGAATACTAAAGCGAGCTTTAAAATCCGCCCAAATCTGCTGCCGGAGACCATTTCCGAACATAAGGCGTATGGAGTGCTGTCGATCAGTCTCCTTTTCAGGCTGAGTGTAAAGGTACCGGCAAGTCTCACCAATATATTGTGCAACAGTGCACTGGTATTTGATACAATCATTCCAGAAGTTCGACGCGCTAAATTTCGGGACGATCACGCTGGTCTTGCCAAGAATGACACTTTGCGACGTCCCTAGAATTCCGCCGGCCATGTGATACAAAGGGAGGCAAATGTATAGAATATCTGACTCTTTCAACGGCATAAGGTAGTGTATGTGTATCGACAAGTAGATATAGCGAAGATGCTTGATGACAGAGGCCTTTGGCATGCCAGTAGTTCCTGATGTGTAGATATACAGCAGACGATTTTCAAGTGAACCTTTGTAGTTAGGCAGCGTCGTCGGAACTTTTTCTAAAGTTAGCAGAATGTCTTCGGCCGGAAACTCAGTCATGATGTCACTTGCACCATATGCGTAGAATTTGGGTTGAAGCTTTTCATACAGATCAGCTCTCACCTCGAACACGTAAGGCGCCATTTTTGGCGAAAACACAATTGCCCTTGTGTCCACAGCGGTAATGCAATGGTAAAGGGCAGAGCGTCGAAGGTTGTAATTAATAAGAGCTGTCGCGACTCCAAGTTTGGCCATAGCCAGCCAGAAGAGAACGACATCCGCGCGGTTCTCCATAACAAGCGTAACGTCTTCACCAGCCTTGAGGCCTTTCGCGGCGAAATAGTTAGCCAATCTATTTGTGTATTCGTCGACTTCTTTAAATGTCCATTGGCGCTCAGTTTCTATGAACATAACTCGGTTCGGATGTTTAAGCACGCGTTCGTGGAAAAGCGCGGGCACCGTTTTGTCTTGCCACGAAATCAACGACAGAACTATTCCTGATCGCCAGTAGCGAATTGCTGCCGTTATGTCTCGCGGAAATGTTCGGATCATCACATATATTGGTTTGTATCTTAACACGATGAGGAGCAGGACACTCGCTAAGAGTCCGGCCTGCCATGATACATAATGTATAATAGCAAGCACTGCTGCAAAACTCAATACAGACACTAGGGCCTGCATTGCCGCCTCAGCTGCAACCTGGTTGATGTTAAGCACACGTCACTTGAAGTACACGATGAATATAGACAACCCATAAGCGGTATAATCGTGTTCAGGTACACATCAGTCGTTTTTCTACTGAGCCACTTCGTCTTTATCTTTTAATTGTCAAGAACAAACTGTTGCTAGCTATGGCACGTGCAGTCACTTCGTAGCGACGAATTCTTTTTTTTTTGATGCAGCGTACTCTGTTGGTCGTCGTAAAGGCGACAATAGATATGTAGAACCTATACTGGACTGTCTTAGATGGTCCGGGATGGACGGTCTTGATAGCCGCCATTTTTTAGCAGCATCCAACATCATCGGGGGGAGGGGCATGTTGCATCTGGGGGTATCTAATCTCCGGCGAGAAGGTTGGATACCGACCATCGCGACAGGCGTGGAGGCCCGCAACCAGCTGCGACCGTAACAAAACACCTTGAAAGGGAGGAACGCGCTTGCATTTGTCGTGAGTAGCACCTCGGCGTAGGTTGTTCTATAGGTAACAACTTAATTCCATGTCTATTTCTAGGAAAAGGCGGGGTGACAGTCTTTCTCATCTAGTCAACTTCGCCGAAATGGAAAGCAGAGACCCTGACAGTGGTTTTTCCCTTCAAGAGGCGCCAGCAATGTCGACAACTGCGACTTTCGAAAACTATACGACCACTAATACAACCGTCAAGGACACAAAACTATCTTTCCCACATTGAGATGGGCCACCTTACGCATATTGGGCTGGTCATCTGTTGTTTCGCAGCTTCCCCCCCCCCCCCCCCCTCTCTCTCTCTCTCTCTCTCTCTCTCTCTTGCTTGCTTGCTTTCAGTATTCTAGATACATACATACATGTCTCTTCTGCAAACATTGCACTGAATAAAAGCATTAGGCTAAATACATTTAGCTTCCCTGTTCGTCGCAAGGGGTGTTTTTTTTTTATTAAGAAATTGCCCATGGTTTTAACTCAAGCAGTCCACACTTCTTCTCGAAGCGTCAACAAGCGTTTGCTCAAGGGTGACATCATACGTTTGCCGCTAGAGGTAATTGAACATACAGACCCTTGTAAGCAGCGTAACCTGTTTTCTCAATAAATGTATGTTGAAATCATATATATATAAACAGGTGTAATAACGCCGGTAGCATTGCCACTAAGCTGATGCCGCTAGCCAAAAATTAACATTACATAATTAATCCTCAGTATACGGAACATAAAAAAACGATATTTTTAAACCTGCACAAGGATACACAGCGAGTTCCTTGTTTATCGTCTTCTCGCTGGCCGATTCTGGTCAATTTCAGAGTCGAATTAACTTGAATCAAACTTTTTTTTCTGTTGAATTGCTTACCATTACTCTATTTTTATGCTATTTGTTCTGGCTGAAGTTATAAATGTCTGGTCAATGATCTGCTTACAAAACTTGCAAGAGCCCTATTACCGTATGTCTAGTTTTAGTGATAAATTATTATGATTTTACATGAAGCCCTATTGTAAACGCCACTATTTTTATTTGTATCATTGTGTAGCCATGTTTAGATATACATAATAATAGTTTTTACAATTCGTGTCACAATAACAGCCAGCAGTTCTTATAAACGCGTTGTCAGTGGAAAACTATTGTGACTTTCACACTCAAAGGTTATGCAGATGTCACAATTTTTTTTGTCGTTCTATTAATAATCGATTAAATGATCACCGAGATCAGGAAGAACTCTGCTATGAGATTGAGTTCTTTCTGATCTTCTTTAATTCTTAACTGCGACATCTTTAGATGACTAAGGGGCAACTTAAAATTGTCACCTCACCAGACCATTCCATACTGATATCATGAAGTACTGTTTTTGGCTTTGCTTGATTTCAAATAATGCTGTATATTTTTTAAACTACGCATTGTTGGCAGATGGAATTATGCGTATCATGTATTTGGTTATATATGGCCAAGCTGACTGGTGTTATTAGTGAATTATGAGTTGAGGAAGAGATATATCCTAGTACTGAACATCGACGCCCAGTGATTTCGTCTTTGTTTTTTGGTTGTGAGGTCGCTGGCAGAAGCTGGCAAAGATTAACGAAAACACTAGATAGAGGGGTGTTTAGTGGAACAATAGTTTGTTACTGGTGCAAGCAACTTAAAGGTAAATTGGTAGGTGAAAGGACATGGAGGAAAAGGTTACATTTTAGAAGGAACGAGTTGCTGCGAACATGGGAGCTGTTGACCAAACCAGAGTCTACACAATAGGTCTCTGGCAGGTTTAATAAAGGGTTCCTCAAGTTACACCCTATGAAATTGTAACGAAAAAACTATAGACGAAGAGCAAAAGTGCATTTTTTTTAACCGATTCCAGAAAAGATTGAAACACCTTGGAGAGAATTCGCCTAATTAATGACTCCGACAAGCCATCTGGAGCGCATTGCTCCCATGGACGAGGCATGGATTAGTTTGCCCCACCTACCAAGGAAAGATTAGACAAAAGGGCGTCGGACACGAGAGGAAAGGATTCTAGTGGCAGGATCGAAGCGTAAGCTGTCGCTAACACTCACAAAGGATATCAGAAGCTTTCGCTCTGTTACGAAATACTGCCCGAAAAGGAATTGGTCGGTGTTTCCAGAGCTTTCGAATTTCTGAAAACCTCATGGATAGCAGTTGAAAGTAGGGGGAATAATTATTCGATGACGTTATCGTAACACCCTTTCTTTCGAGGACAACAGGATCAAGCGATGTCTTCGGCTTCAATATTACTAAAATTTGAGCCCGTGTGATTTCAGCTGCTTCCATGGTTTAAAAAGGCCACCTGGGTGACGTAGCGTACTTCACCGTCAACTCTGTCGAACAAACTTTTGATAACGAGATTAGGTGTGGTAATATAAATCGCGAGTACATACTACTTAAAAAGTTCCCAAAAAGCTGGATTAATGAGCAAAAATTGAAGGAGAGTACATCTGGGTTTACCTCGTGTGATTTAAAAGTTGTTCATGCTTGAACCCATTCGAATGGTCGTTCCAGACCATTTTAATACCGACCGTGTACAATACCTAATATTTGTTTTTCGTCGTAGATTTTTTAATTAACTAAGTTACATATGAGCGTTGTGCAGGGCTATTTTCCTTGCCAGCTACTTTCGGCCATATTTGGATAACTCAATTAGGTGGAAACAGCTCGGTGAAACAAGAAATATATATCGAACGAGTACCCGCCACGTGTTCGGTAGACGACTTACCCGCATTTCTTTCAGCATCGCATCCTGCTTCAGTGAAGATCAACTTAGCAGACTGCAGCATAACATGGCGTTGACCTCGATAGTAATAGCCTTCGATGGTGGTCAAATGTCTGTCATTGCCATCCACTTCATGGACATCAAGAGCACAACTAGTTAGGGCATAACTCCAACGACAAAATGCATATGACAATGGCAATAGGAAGAAAGGCATAGATTCCGATGCCCCTCTACAGGCGCCCTATAGCAATCGTTTGATTGAACCGATTATAACGGTCAGAAGCAAAAAAGGTATACTTTATTTATTACACCAAACGAAAGGTCGGAGGCTGCTATAACCTCTAAAAATTTAAAACGCGACAACATGTCTTGCTTAATAAAACATTTCGATCCCGTTGAGCAGTCGGACATGATTTAAGAGACGGTACACAATGAACCCGCCGACAACCGCGTTACGCCCTGTCCGCTGACTCATAATGCAATGTGACATTGTGAATAGAGTTTATTCCGTGCTTTGACTGCAGCATTCGTAATCTACTTAGGATTTTAATCATCATCGTGGTTATAGCTATACACGTTTCAGTCGTTATTAAATATAACTCCGATGAGGCGTGGCTGTAAATGCTCGCCAATGTTCTTCTCATATTATTCTTGTTATTGTGTGTTATTGGTATGTTATTGTTATTATCATCGTTATCTTAAAATGTATCACATTCTATAAAACTTGGCGGCAGACAACGTATGCAGAATGGCAACGAGAGTACCTCGGAAAAATCACTATCAAAGGATTATCTCTGTCAATGAAACGGCCAGCTCGCGATAACTGGAGTCTGAAACGAGCCAGATGTAAGAGCTTTACGTAAATCATTTGGCGTAATTTTCTTCAAACGTACGCCTGTGTCCTTCGCGTTGTCTATTTATCGGGTTAGTGGTTTGTCTATCGGTCGATGCGCGTATGCCCTCTTCGTAAATCCAGACTCTCTGACAAGTGCGTTGGTCGTACGAACGCATTATCACTGATAATAAACAGATAAATTTTAGACTAAAGTAAAAAAAAAGCCGCTGCGCCGGCGATCACCCAATACTTCGTCACTCATATTTCGTTTGCCGGTTCATCTCGATTACGACCGTCCCGGCCGTATGGCGTCAGGACCTTCGACAAAGTTTCTAGCCCATATTTGGCTCGTTTTTTAAGCCTCGGCATTGGTGCGATGCGCGCTTATTTAGGCACGAAAACGCTAAACGAATGCATGCTATCTATATTCGAGGGTCCCCATATCTCTGTGTGCATGCGATAATAATTTATTTCGATCGGAGGAAGATCTCAGAATATATAGTAATGCTACAAAACATAATTGTCCTGATATCTGCGCTACTGCTGCTGCTAATTATAATAGCAGTAACGAAACTGATCTCAAATCTGAGAGAACGGAAACGAACTTATAGATACGGGGCGGAAATCGAAAGAGGTTGTCAAGGCGTGCGGCGTTTTCCTTTTGCCATACCCCTTCTGTGATCCCTCTTTGCTGAAAGACCATACTTTGACTGCTATTATTGCCGCGAGCTGTTGCAGCTCTAACTTCGTAGTTCCGTACGTAAGATTCGAAAACTTCAGATGACCCAGCATTGAGATGCTCCTCAGAGAAAAGTATGACTCGACAATTATCATACGTATCGGTCCGGTATGAAATTCACTAGTCTGGAATTTCCACGTCGCCGATATTAGTCGCGAAGGCAAAAGTCATATTGAACTACCAGTATTATGATAATGTTATCGTTGTCGATCGTAATGACATTGTGGTAGATTGTCTAGCTAATTGCTGTGCGGGTTGACAATTGTAATTGCCCTGGGTAAACTATCTGACCGGTCGCACAAAAAAGAATACTACCAGAACGCGATGGCATTGAAAGTGCCAGTGGCAGAAAGAGCCGGATTGATAGTAATGGCAAGGGCAACCCCTCAACACACCGGTAATTCTTGTTTCTGCTGGCGTGTGTTGACTTAAGTGAAAATATCGGATGCTGGCTCATCCTGAACGTATTGGTTTAATTAGGCGCAAACATCAATATGTGGACGATGCTCATACCAGCTCTTACGTACAGAATATCTAGACTACGGTACAGTCGACTGAAGAGAGAGAGACTAGCTCTGCTATGAAATTTAACGATTATAAACGACGCACATCGAGCAAGGATCGTCATACTGTAGGGTTGATGACGGCAAGTTCCGGGGTCGCCCGAGATAATACGATAGATTGTAATTTAGGATATTCAAAACGTGGCAAACCGTGCTCGAAGCTATAGGACATTTTCGTTCATAGGTATATAGATACTGACGTATCCTTCATTTAAAATAGTACGTCCTCTGTGACGTACTTATTTCTAGACCGTTTTAAAACGTATGACGATCTCGCTCGCATGGCCAGATACAAGGTTGGTCCGCATGTTTAAATTAAGTAGTGTTCCTTAAGTAAGTAGTTATCCTTCAGCCTACTAGTAAGTTGCTTCTGTGGGTCTAAGAGTATAATGAAAAATACCAGAGGACGTTTATATGTGTGCACACTCGTAGGACTCATGGCGAAGGGAGGATCATGCCGAAAATCCTACTTGAGCGAAAACAAGTTGCTGTAGTGCCTGCCGCACCCTTTCCTTTGTAACTTCGCTTCGGACCAAGTCAGTGTTTACAGACTAAGTTTATTATAGTAAACAGTGTTGGAATAGAACACTTGAATTGTCGCTGGAATCATGTTGGCCTGTGGCAGAAGGCTCCAGAGTACGTGAACCAGATCCAACGCAAAGGCAGAACACAGAAAGTCACTGCGTGCAAGGGCATGTAAAGGTGTCTTGAATCGGCTTGCAACAGCTCCTGTAGTAGGATTATGGCGCATGAAAAGAGAGAAGGCGCCTAGCAGCTACATTGCTGGAAGGCTTAGTTACATAGGCACACGGCAGGCTTCTGGCCAAGTGATCGAGGCCATTGTGGCCCACAATATTATGGAAGAGCAGGCTTTTCGTGTCTGGGTGGACCATACCATAAATTTCTGGGTTGGAAGGAATTGTCTCCTTGCCTACGTATGTACGTAGGCTATTGAAACTGTAGGGCATACGCACAGCCAGCTACCCAATGTAGGCTTGTACAGAGGAATTGCAATGCAATGATGGAATCTAATAACTTTCAACTTGTTGTCAGATTGTTCAATAACTTTAGCGGTTATGGGTCTTGATCGATACTTTAACAGATCAGTTTTTGAAAACGAAAAATCAAAAATATTTTCGAGATACAGTGCACAAAGTTCAGCAAATTACGGTACTTATCATATTAAAAGAAAGAATTTGTTTGTCTTAATAGCTTTGAGATCAATGATCAGGAAGTGTTTTACTTGAGGTTGTGATTTTGGGGCCCTAGGTCAGAGGGCTTTACGAAAGATTACTTAGAAGGACTTTAGTTCGGAGGCTACTTTGAGGTTGCTAGCAGCTTTTACTGAATAATATGGTGATGGATTACATCGAATTACGCTTGTATTGGACTAATACAGAAGGTCATTTCCATATGCAAGAAATAGAAATTTCTAAATAACAAACGTTCGGCGATAGCGGCAATATCGGGGCATATAAGTGCTGCTGAATATGAATGGCTATTATAGCAAGCTTAGTAGACAGAAATAACTAAGTGACTGAATAGTTCAATTGACATACTCATAGCCCAAATCACTGTATAGACGTACATTTTAAAGAGCCTAGCCTGGGTCAAGTCTATGTGAGGACCAGCGACTATTTCGGCTCTTCGGAAATTTTCACATAAATCAATGACGGAACGCGTTGTAGCTATGCGCTAGGCAGGAAAGTGACGACCAAAAGGGTGAAAATCCGTTGATGGACCTGATGGAAAGTGTCGTTTCATCGGGCACCTGTTCTACGTGAAAAAAGGTAGGGGGCACGTACGCAACTCAGAAGCTTTTACACTCTATCCCCCCTCGGCGTCTACAAGCGAATCCGAAACACACTGGCTTCATCTAACACCAAAAATGAACTGCCCGCAACACTAAAATATCGATATAAGACTAGTAACGATGTTTTTTTTTTATATCTGCAAAGATATAGATTATGTATTGAGCATATGTGTACTGGATGGACAATCACAAGAAAAAAAATACAGACTAGCGACGTTCTTCGACGCGAAACCGTAGTTGTGCGTATGATGGATGTCATCTATATGGTAGCGTCTCTGAAATTTGTCTGCAGACGTAACAGCTAGATCTTTGAAGATATAAATTGTATGTTTTAAGGTAATGATAATGATAATATTGGAATAATGTGTAGAGCCAAATGTGCTTAGACCGACCCTCGTTAAAAGACGAGCATTTACTTAGAAAATGCTAAATATAATCAATTAGTTTGAAAAGGTGTGAACTAAAGTTGATTGCCGCGTCCTTTAAAAAGAAGCACATAAAATAACCTATTAAGATGTTGTTTGATAATAGGTTCTGTAATTTCATTGGCTTGATCTGTGTGCTATACGTTATGATACTCGCCAAGCTCCACTAGCTTATTGCATATTAAGGTCCTGAGCAAAATTAAACTAGGCATAACAATTCGGAAAATTATACCAGCCATGCCGTTCACAATGACCATCTTCCCCGAGCTTCACCCTCTTGTTTATTCTCTAAGTACCATAAATCCCCGAAAGAGCAAAAACGCCGAAAACATGTTTGGTCATCCTTCTCTGAAATGCCGAGATCCATGGTTAGCGTAAGTGCTCGGAGTTCGTACATTCGCGATGCTCTTTGTACCAAGCTGTCGCGTTACTTTTAAAGCCGCTTGCGGAGATTCGTAAACGGATATTCCCCGTTGCTACTCTGTATGTCCTAAGCGAGGGAAAGGGAAATACCATAGTGAATGCAAAAGGACATCTAGAGCAGGATGGCGTCCTGTCGTAGGTCGCTGGCCCCTTTCCACCCCGGTCTTCCCGCTTGCCACGAGGCGGCATAAGACAAAACGGATCGACAACGGTGGGAAAGCAGGCAGCGTGCTTCGAAAAGCGCGGTTAGGATTTATTTAGCCAGGAGGGCATAAGCTGATGGCAATCGGCACGACTCTCTTATAGCGGGTTGTGGTAGAAGTGTACTGGCGACCACCGTTGGTGTACCCACTTCCCGTTTCCTGTACGTCTAGCAGATAACATGACGGCTCGAGAGCACCGTAAAACCACCTAACCGCCGAGGAGCACCGACGAAAGAGCAAGATGACCTAACTGACCAGTGTGCCCTGAATAATGCAGTTGGAAGTCTAAATCGTTCGTAGGGAGCACAGAAGCGTCTGCCATCCACACGAGCACCGCAACGAGCCAGGCAACGTTGACTGGGCTGCGGCGGTAACATAACGAAAGAGCTAACAAAGAGGTCTGTTTGATTTAGCCTGCAGATGCACCCAGCCGAATCGATACGGACACTTTATATACAGATGCTGTATGTCTGGGTCCGTACGTACGAGTCTATATGTGATTGCATAGAAGGGTCAAAATCCTAAACTTCAGCAACGCTTCACGATAGAAATTCGCGTCCTCCATACTAACAATGACAGTCAATGCTTTGTAATACTGGCGCAGCATCGAAAATGGAAAAGAAAAGTCAACAGAATCAAACGTAGACATGAGATCGATGGGCTTCATATACGTAACACATGCAGTTACATATATTCGTGTGCCTGCTATTAGCCAGTAAAACCTGACACGGGGGGTTATAATGGCAGACATTCACAATAAAAAAAAAAAGCAAAGACAAAAAAATATTTTAGATGTGCCCGTGTACGTGAATGTTGACTCATCTGAGACACAAATACATGGCACAATGAGATTATGGGCAAAAAAAGAAATATACATATATATCCGCAAGACGTATAAACACGCTTTTGGATATAGATTTTTTAAAACAACGTAAAATTATATAACTTAGATAACTTGTGTTAAATTAATTTACACTTTATTGGTTTTTATTCGGACGGTTTACCGTTCCACCGGGCAACGTTCATCTTTTAGAAAAATCATTGATTTTTGATCATATTGATCGACATAGCACATCTGATGAAAGAGAAAGCGGATGGACAGCAAAAATAATTTCGGAGAAACGAAAAATGAACCCACCTATTGAGGCTGGTTAGTAACCCGTAGTGCATCTTTTTTAGGGTAAATTGCGCTTTATGAGGTAATATAGTCTTGAAAAAGCGCGGGCAAAACTCATTCAAATAAAAACATCGTTATTGTTATCTTATATACGTCGTACACAATTATTACTGAACCAATTAATAAACCGCATCTTCTTGAATCGTTTGTAGCAATAGCCGATTCTGAGCATTTGAATGAGATTACGCCACTACTAAGTAATTCTGTTCGTGAAAATTAATACGCTCACGATGCCCTGTGTCTCTAGTTGAAAGCCATATACTAATGCCTGTAGCTGTTTGACCAGTATCTAAGATGTTACGTAGATCTAACTCACCTCATAAATCTTAAAATAATAATCTTATAATTTAGTGAAAACTAAAGTCAATCGTACTCTGTTTATTTTTGGGATCGGACGATTACGACTCTGTTACTATGTCGACACCGTCTCTCATAGCCTTCGCTTGCTTAGTAAATCATATCATTATTCTGATCATCTTTCCAACAAATATGCTAGCTCGTACCTATCATGTGGCCTTTGCGCCAGTTTCGCACCCTGGAACTCGTCTTCTTGTTTTTGTCCTCACGATTTTTCTCTACTTCTTCTTTCGATACCCGTGCTCCGCCGGCGGTCCACTTCTCGCTAGGGGGGTCTTGTTTTTCTGACTATCCAGTGCGGAAATAGTAACAGAAAAATATGGATGTCTCGCATCCGTCTGGTACGTGAGCCCCATGACTTAACTGAAGACAAAGAGGGCTTCAACCCACTTTGACTGAGCTAAAAGTATGTTCACGCGGGCGGGTGCTCATACACTTCAAGGTGTCTGATTAGAGCGCGCTAGAATAGAAGCGCGCAAAGCGGCGCCGTCCATTCTATATTAGGGTTATGGGTATCAGGGATCTCACCTTTTTCTTTGGCCGGTATGCTCGTGGCCATAAGCCCTGCTCGTCACAAGCGCTCTAACACCTTTTTTGCTTGTTTTGTCAACCAGATATCAACTGTAGCAGCGGTAGTAGACAACGGGGCAAACGAGAAAAGACGCAGTACACATTACTTAGTGGTGCGGGCGCGTTGGCTACACGACCAATGTTGCCTGTGCAGGCGATGCGGGCTTACGGTTGATGACAGTAACCTCAGTGCAGCGCTCCTGTAAGAGGCCTGGGGAGCTACCCGAGGAGGTTTGTCTTTCGGATTCTTCCTGCATCACTCACTCGGTGCTTCTAACCCGTTCCGAAACTGCGATAGCTGGAACACTCGCTCGCCCAGTCCCGATGTCAGTCAAAGGTTTGTCGTTTTATTACTCTGACAGCGATGTTCTGCCCTCCGCTGTTCTGTTGAAGATGCAGCCACTGAAGTCTGTCCACGTCACCGCTCGTATTGTCCCTACCATCTTCAAAGCTAAATGGGTAGGAAATTTGTACGGTTTCAGGGATACCTCCATTACATAGCGCGAGCGGTTGTAGCACTAGCAGCAACGTCAGATAGACCACCAATCCATGATAGGTAGCTGGTAAGCTATGGCAACGGTCTTTCACTTGCCATCGCCATTCGCTATCCGTCGCTGGATTCACCGAACGGCGCAGGGTTGGCTATAGTAGCTATTGCCCCCGTTACTGGCCGTGGCGGTATAATGCCATGCCATTAACCCTGGCAGAGCCGCTGGGCCATTGCTTATGTTACTGAAGCGGTGGTAGTGGTCGTCATTTTCATAGTAGTGCGTCCTGAGTACTACCTGAAGTTCGAGGCTTCAGTTGCCGTTGCTGCTACTATTGCAGGCCCTCATTAAGCTACTACAGCCGGATCCAGCTGCTACGAACGAATGACTAGTGTGGACAGCAGTGCGTAGTAAGATAGTCGCACAATATATAGTGGCGGCCGCAGTAGCAGTAGCATACAAACAGACGGAGCGAATCTGGTTACGAGTACGGAGGCAGCAGGAATAGTGACATCGACTCCAGCCAGTTGCTGCAACTGCCCGCGCCTTTAAGTATGGCAAGGGAGAAGGTGGGGAACTCACAGCCGACTTGCATAGCCGCAGCCTCAGTAAGGGCACGAGCGACACCACCCTCTTCTCGTTTTATCCCATATTACCTCTAACAGATTCGTTGTTCGGGGGGTCTCAGGCTTCCTGTCAATAACCAGTTCCTCTGACCATTCCTCGTTGCCTCACCGCGAAATTCCTATTCTCGGAGCCATCAACAGAACCGCCAGAACGATCCCCCTTCAAGTGAGTCCTGGCTAGTGCTTTTCAGGGTGTGGATAAGGGGGACCATGACGAGCGAAACGTGTGCGTGGAATTTTTAAATCGAATAGCAGCAGCAGCAGCAGCAACGACGACTAGATGGTAGTGGAGACTTGCGGATAGCAGGGGAAGCATAGGGGCGGCAGGACTTCGCGAAATCTGGCTGGCTGATTGGAGAAGATGGGTTCTCATTCGCCCTCGTTGTTCAGTTAGCATGCAGCCCAGTCAGCGGGTAAAGCTTAGCCTCAACGTTCAGTTTATAAGTACGGCTGGTGACTAGTAAGCACTCGCCTGATCGATTAAAGGTTGGGATAAATACTGAAATCAATGATCAGGCCGCGGCTGTTGACAGCTCTACTAAGCAAGCTCTACCAGTCAACTGGCAGAAGCGGCGGCGCACAGTTTTAAATAGTTATAATTACTTTCGATGCCGCCATTACTTATGGTCTACATATGGTTATACCACACGGTCAATAAATAAAAAAGCAGGGCTTTAAAGATTCGTTTTATTATGAACATCTCGAAAGATATAGGTTATGGACAATCTTATGCTAGATTCGATAGATAGATGGATAGATTTTGATTACGATATATCTACAATAAGACGTAGCGTACACAAAGAAAATGCACCTATATCGTTTTGTCACATACTAACATATCTTTAGTATTGAAAAAACGCGCCCTGAATTCTATTTCATATAAAAAAGATGTAAGTTAATTTGATAAGACTCAGGCGAATTTTTCGCGCATCAATGGACAACAACTAAGAAGGCAGCCCAGTGTTACGTATTAGAGTAAAATAGAGTGGCCTGTAAGGGTTTAGTACAATTGTCCTGAAACTAAACAAGACATAATTTGAAAAGCGAGTTAATGAGGAAGGATGTGCGAGTCCGGCGACCAGTATGGGAACAGTCATTTTTGGCATGTTCGAACGAAATAGAATTTAGTTTGATTTTAACCAGATGCCCCAAATGTCAGTGATTCCTTCAAACATAGTTTCGGATACGGGCGAATCCGTTTTTGCTGATCAGTTCAGTCTCCCCGGCGTTCTGGCCTCTAGTCCTGTTTAAAAATTCTTACCACGCGACACGCCTGACCGAAACGGGTGTTCATTGTTCTCAACAGGAAGGAAGAGACGGTTACAAAAAAGAACCAAGATGCACGATTTCTGTATCTTTGAAGCAAAGCGTCAAAGATCTTTGGACATAACGTTATCGTATATGGGTTTAGCACATGCATTATGAACGCCAACTTTACTATAAAATATATATAGTACAATGGAACCAATCAGCGTCCAAGGCGTGTACATATAACGATGATTGTGTGCACCTAATGGGAAAATGGTGGATGTATTTACCGTCTCATGCATCGATAAGGTTGAACATGCAAATTCGATCATTTTTTTATAGAGAGTGACCTATATCAGACTACGCCGGAATTATGTCTACATAAATATTTCTCTGTATCTACTGATGGGGTCGAGACTGTAAATCAGGTTACTGGACCCATCGGGTTCAGTAACCTGATTTGCAGAAAGGCGTAGCTGATGCGGAGCTTTACATCGGCCTGCAGAGGCAATCTAATTATACAAACGTGATTTCGACACGAGATATTACGCTTCAAGATCTAAAATAAAAAAAAAAAAACAAAACAGATCGTGCCACCTGGTAAGAATTAACGTCACCATGATACATGCATTCGAGCGGTCTGCTTCATCCTCAGGATTATTGGTAGTCTTGCCAAAAAGACTTGTAACAACTAAGAACTTGTTGAACGAATATATATATATATATGACCACGTTAAGCTAGGCATGTTACGTTACCTTTTTTTCAAGCCAAAACCGGCAAGGTAACTGTTACCAGCTGCCCGGCTAAGACAGAAGAATACTAGAACCGGCCTGGGATATCTCGCGTCTCCTGAAGCAAGTTCATACCGTAAACACTCCCCACGGGGCATCGACTTCAGCCCAGTAACACGCACAGCACTGAAGAGACATACTGGTGCTCCTAACTGTATCAGATGCTGTGTGACAGTTCCCTTCACGGTTCCCCCACACCCCTTTTGAGTCCTTAAAGTGCCAAGTTCATCGGCTATTTAACCAAAAAGTATTAGAATAGCTGGATGCTTGTGCTATCCCTCCTCCTCACAAACATAGTAAAGATCGCAGATGTTTCGACAATCTTTAGGTTTGTCTTCTAATTCAATACCAATTTATAGCCTTCTTTTGCATTGCGATCGCGGCCAGTGTAATAATAGTAGCTGCTGTGACGACTTCGGCTTTTATCCCAGGTTTGGTAATGACTGTAGCTAGCAAATGTGGGCTGTACGAAAACAGGATTGACGGTTCTAGCCAATGGGTTAAATGATTTGCCAGCCCAATTTTCTCAAAGATGCACCTCTCTGTCTTGTCTTGTGATCGTCAACGGCGGTGCCAACAACAGCGCCGGTTCTGCTGTCGCTAATGCATTGAACTGCGAATCGACCAAAATTACTCCCAGATCTAGTAAAATATGAAAACTAAGCAGTAACCACACGAGGGACCATTAAAGAACCGCTCTATCTTATTTATCACTCTGGTCTCTTGTTTGAAAGCTGAATCTTGATAGATTTCTGTAAAGAAAGCTATACGAATAGAGTTCCGGTGCAGTATTCGAAATATTTAATATATACAACATATTACCATAAAAAAAAAGGTGTGCATAGAGTTTAATAGTAGTAATAATAATATGCGGTATGATATTCAATAAGGAATAAACATTGAAATGAAACATCGAAAGTTTCAACAGAAGAAATTCCCTAAACGCTAGAAAGAGTAGAAAAGTCCAACCTCAGTTAGTCTCTAAGAAAAGTGGGTCACTTACATAATTTTCTGTGCTTATCGACGATATGATGAAAAGACCCGCTTGTTTTACATTGAACTGTGCATTGTATGCCGAAATGCATGTTCGTACCCCGTATTTCATCAAAAGATGTCGTACTGCTAAAGTGAGACTGAAGTTGGAGCTAACCCTCATATTTAGGAAGTATACTCTATTGTTCCGCTGAAGTTCGAAATGTCCCTCATGGAACTCTGCAACTTGCGACTTTTGTGCTTCGATTCAGCTTGTCAACAGAGTGAAGCCTAAGTAGAAGCCTATTTGAACTAAAAATATCTTAAAATACAAGCAATAGTTAGGTACACGTTCACTCTGTCAGTTCAGGACTCGACACCAATTCAGAACTTATCCACATGTAATGTTAACTCGACGTTCCTCGGCCAAGAAATAAACTTGCTGAGTATATTCATCAGCCTAGAAGATAACATTGAACAATTATACTATTTCTGCCCTTAACATTGAGCATACAACAAAGTGCTCTTAACTTGTTTCAAGTTAGTTTACACACTATTAAGATTATCACGACAGATACCGTTAGCAGACAACGCGATAATCACTTATGAAGCTATCTCATATAAGGTTCTTTCAATTAAAGAAATAACGACTGTGGCATCCTACATCATAGTCAAGATGCTTAGTTTCGGCTAGAAGGCTGTTACCGCCATCACTGCTGTTGCTGACTATTTAATCTTGTTCGCTCAGCGGATTCAGTCGTAACAGGAGTTCTCCAGCGGAAAATGAAAGCCAGTGCAGTGTTTCTGGGAAGCCATCAGAACGCTCGTTACTTTGCTAACTGGTTGCTGAAGGAGTGCAAACGAACGGCCGACAACGATTCCCAGTCCTCAGTTTCCCCTTTGCCTGGTTAGGAAAAGGCCAATTTCTCCCAGTATCCCAGAATACCCATTTTGCCGCCGTTACAACTATCACTAGGAGAACAATCAACGGCATCTAACAACCATTCACCACTGTCGTGGAGGCTGTCGACGTCCAGCGGTTTCGCACGGCCGGTGGGACAAGATAGTGATCTCGTATAGCATTAAACAAAAAGCGAAATAGGGCCAACCCCGCGACGAGGCCGAGTCATGGTCGGACAGAATCAGGCTGGCGCCCAACTCAGCGGCCACTTATGGAAGATTGAGGGGTAAATTATAGATCTGTAACGGCAGGCTGTGATTTGCTCGTTTGGAAGTCGGCCTACTTGATCTTAAATCGCAGCATGCCGTGCTATAAGTACTTCGCATGAACCACGATGAAAAGATAAGGCGGTTTTTAAGCCACCCTACCAAAAGACGTTTGACTCTCTCTCTTTGCGACCATCGAAGTTGCCCTGCGCTTGTCCTGCAGTTCGTGTGACAGTGGTGACTAAGGTAAAAGTCAACGGGCATTCATTCAGAGTAAGGAAAACACGTATAGTCATCGAAGAAATGACAAATACGTCTTAGCAATGATGAGCGTTGGCTTGGCCGCTGTTAAGTAGCTAAAGAGCGAACATTGCTAGATGAAGAGAAAACGACCTTCTTGTTCAGAAAACTAAATTCTATACGCATCTTGAATGACGACCAATACAATTTTATAGTCGTTTATCTTAATTATTGCTAGTTGTTAATGCTTTAAACTTGAGAGTAAATGCACCATTATGCATCTATCTACATTACGATACTATGCTAGCACGGGAGGTTCAATATACGCGAAGAATCATTCTAGACAAATAATAACACAGTTGTTTGCTAATGGAATAACCTGTTTCTTTTCGAACTTTAAGTACGTGCGCGTTGTCAACAACGACTAAAACGTTTCATGTAAACTAAAACAAATAGCTTAACACTGGAATAATAGTACGTTTTGTAACATGTACGTTAATAAATGACTGCAAAAACACTGATATGTATGTGTATATATATTTTCCCTCACGTCCTGCGTTTCGTAGGATTAACATTAGAATAATGCCTTCGGCCGCCTCTGATCTTCCTCAACTCAGTTTCGTAATGATGTGAATTATATTTTCCAACACTGAATAATTTTGTCAAAATCGAATTCGTCTATACCTACGGGTTCGGGAAGACTCAGAACGCGTAACTTTACGTTAGTTCGTTTGCACGTGTGGGCAAGCGTGTCTTTCGTAACCATTTCTTTTTACCAAACTAGGTGACTGTCTCGTGGACAATACCCGATAGAATTTTCGGTTCCTTTGTAAACAACTGCTTTGGAATCCTCTCGAGACATGTTGTTAGGTGAGGCCTAAGCGTCGTGGGGCGTGGTATGTAGTTCCTGTGCCGCTTCTGTCGCCGTCGCAATGCCGCCATTTGACCAAGCCCGAGTTCGTCATCGCTGGCTGTCTAGCAGGCTGAGAACACGGCGAATAGCGAGCCTGCCGTTTCCAGAGGACCTCCTACATTTGTTCATTTGCGGAGGATCCAAAGTTTCCAACAGTAGCACTGATCGCTACCGATTTGGCGGTACTAGACGATCGGCTACTCATAGTATCACCAACAGCTGCAGTTATAGCAGTTGCGGTGGTACTACAACAGCAATAAGGACAATAGTAGCAGTGAACGGAGCTCGAAGGAGTATTGTCCAGAAGACACTTGAGACCGGTCCATCAAGCCTGATTGTGATGTTGACCAAGAGTTAGTAGCGAAATCGAACAGGAGAAAAACCATGAACGGTAGCCGGTTTACTGCCTGACTAAGGGTCGCGTCGCCGCTTTGTACGTTTGTAGGTAGACCTTGGAAGTGGGCAAGGCAAGGAAGAATACCGATAGGGCGGCCGAGGGCCAAAGGGGTTTATTGGCAGCAGTCAATACAGAGTAACGAGAGCTGCGAACTACACGACTACCAACAAAAGCAGACGAAGCAAGAAGGAACTGAAGAGAATACACAGTTACGTCACACAGTCAGTATAGCAGCCAAGTGCCTATTGCTGTGCTGTTGTATTTGGTTCTGCCCGAGCTACTGATGGGTGAGTCTTTCGTTTGTTCTGCATCGAAGATCTCTTCGTTTCGCTGCCTTTGTGACCGTTGTTGAAGTCCGAATTGGCTGCTAATGTTTCTACTAAGGGGTAGAGCGTGCGGCCATTTGAAAAGACGCGGTGATCGATCCCACCATCAGGTTATGTTAGGACACGGCTGCCTCGCCGTTAAATGTTGTGCTTGCATTGTCTATTTTCCTTCATTATTGTCTTTGGGCCGGTGCCTTCTGAGACATCTCCCCTGAGACAATATTGCCGTTGGAACTCGAGGGTACACCCATGCCACGAGCAACACTCATTTGATTTTTCCATTACCGATTGTCTCCTCTATATAAAGATTCATATGGCCTTGTTAGGGGCGAGTTCGTATCATGTATTGTTGATAAGTGGCTGGCTGGCCTCATTTCTGCACATAGCACGCCGGCGTGAAACAACGCAAAACGCACTATGCGCAATCAAACATACTGAGTATTTCTTACCTTGCACTGCATTTCACAAAAGGTATTATTACTTCAAATAACTTATTTGCTAGCAAAGATAGGAAGTCAAAAAATATATACAGGAAACAGGCATTTAATAATGTTCTGTATGTTATTGATAATGGATCCTTAAAAAATAATCTTTTTCAAATTTCATTCTGCTGTTCATAGTTAGTATTCATTTAAGTTATTCATAGCCACATCGCTCATTGGTCTCTATAGTCCTTTTAGTTGAAGGCCTGGTAGTCCCGAGGGTTATCTGGAAAGACGTCATGCGACAGCATCACTATGACGGCATAGGGGCGCACAGGGTTTTGTGTGTATTCGTCGACTGGGAGTACGACCGAGCTGACGGGCCGTCTAAGACGAAAAGGCAGGATGCAGGAATCGGGCTTGGGGAGCCTCTACTGCCCTCAAACGAGCGAGATATGTGGCAATGGTTTTCGCAAGACCTTGCCGCTAGCTTGCACTTCTCAATCCAGCTCTCAAGCGTAGGGCAGTCCTACCCGGTTGGAAGTATGTCGAAAGACGAGGTGGCAGCTAGACTGCGTACACCCCAAAACTCACCCCTCTACCGTCCCCCCGCCGCCTAACTAATCCCCAAGCTCGTTCGTTCGCCAGACTAACTCTACCCATCAACTCGAGTAAAGGCAGGCGCCAACCCGGTTCAATGGTCTCTTTGCCTCCCCGCCTGGTTCCTTTCCGTCCCAGCGATGAGGCCACTAACCTCAACAGGGACTAACCCTCCCTCCCTACCTCCCTCCCACCCTAGCAAGCTTCCTGTGCACTATGGCTTTCCTAACTGCCAGCGTCTGTGGCCCTAGCGCTACCATTTAGTCGACACGAAATTGTTTCCTTGTTGATGATTCTTTGCTCGTGTTTCTGCTTTCGTTGGGGATCTGTCCCTTCGTTTCCGACACGACGTGTGTTGCGTACGACGACAACGCAACCCCATGCCGTGTCGTCACTGTTTCTCGCTTCTGCTACTGCTAACGTCGCTTTCGGTTGAAAGCAACCCTGAACAAACTTTGAATTAATAAAATTATAGGCCAACTATCCATCCATACAAATGCAAGGGTGGCAGTCTACTAAAAAGACCCCCTTTCTTTTATTGCCGCGGCCGCCCCCGCCATACCCCCCCCCCCCCGCCTCCTGTTGTTGGCACCTGCGTTTTCGAACTAATGCTATCGATGCTGGTCGGTGTCGATAAATACGTGACGCTACCAATACCAATGCCATTATAAAAGATAACTGAACGCGCTAATAATATTATTGCGGTTATTCCACGCTGTGTGTAGTCGTCATCGTCCAGTCGTGTCCAGTTCAGTATTTATTCATGAATACAGTTGGTTTGTTCACAGAGCTCAGACAATACAGCTTTGGTGGTTGTACGAACCATTCCGTATTCCATCAGTTCTAACATCGATAGTCGACGTCAAACCCTAGCAGCCAAGGTTTAGCTAGGCTAGTATAGCCTAACCAATGCGTTGGGAAGGGAAGCTGCAGTACGGAGGAGAAGGCCAAAGCCCACCCCACCAGGATAACAGCTCGGGATGCCAAGCGGTGAACCCCAGCGGCGGATGCTACTAGGCAGGTCTCGTAGTCTGGGTTGGCGCGCCTGAATACTGCCGTCACTACTCTCTCATGAGAGGACCCGATACTCTTATTACCCGATAACTCCCACCACATCCGCCAAGCACTTGCTGCAATGAAGTGGTGAAGTGAGCCGTGTGTCCTGGGAAACCAGCCCACTCCAAGAATAGGGCGCTGGAGAAGCCAAATAGGGGAACGAGCCATCGAATGGGAAAGTTGAAAGAGACCCGAGGTGCATGTCCAGCTTTGGCCTGCTTGGTGCATGTCGCTTTTCCCATCTAAAAAAGGTGGGGGTCACATCTGGCCTTGAACCCTGAATGAACTGAGATCACAGTAAACGATAGGCTCATAGGGGCATCCCATCATCAGGCCATCACTCTCTTCTCGACCGCAATGCCTTAAAAGAGCTCTCTGCATAAGCCAACTGCTATCATAGGCTTTTTGATCCATAGTGGCGTAAAGCAACAATAAACAGACGATGAATCCAGTGTTCAGCTAGCTTTCATATTACTTATTCGTCATATATTATACGTAGATATAGTACAACTTGGTACGATTTTCGTTGCGGCTGGCCTTACGTTGGTCAGAAAAACGGGAAGGCGCTAGCGGGGAGATGATTTATTTACGTATGATTGTGTGGGGTAGAAATCCAGTCGATTTTGTTACCTATTGTCTTAAATGGATAATATCAGCATAGGATCTGTTCGACGATGGAAGACCTGTTCGTGTCACGTAATTAACGATTGTTATTGCCGAAGTGTTTGATCATTGGTCACTCTCCGTTTGACACTAGTGAATTGAAGTTGACAGTTTTATTGCACATATAATATACATACGTGTCTTTTGAAGAGGCCTAATAAAAAGAAGCCGGTTGCATTGTTGGGCTTAGCAACGGAAATTTTGCGTTGCGATGGCAAAACTATTACTTCATGTCACAGTCATGCCGATGTTATATGTTATTGCTATAGCCACTATTTAGATGAATGTAGAGGCTAGAAAATATGAGGCAAGCCATACAAACTCAAAAACGGAAACGTTTATAGCAGCAGGTAACGCTAGCCAGATGAAAACGGATGCTCAGTCGTTTGAACGAGATGTGAAACTGTATTTATAGCTACTTTGGTACTCTTCTTCAGGTGGCGTCAAGAAGAGACATCAAAGGATAGTAATTACGACGTAAGCTGCGCGGTCCGTTTAGGACGCAGGTTTCAAAAGCCGTCTGCGAAGTGGCAATAGATTCGTTTGCAGTCGCTAAGACTTATTCAGCCAGTGTACTTTCTATTTATCCGACGGATCCCATTGAAAAGAGACTCTTTTCGTGCGAGGCCGGGATTGGGAACGTCGCAGAAGCCTGCCTGCAGTAACAAGCAAGTCTACGCTTCGGATTCTGAGATCTGGCGAAAAGCTCATCCCAATCATTCAAGAAATGCCAATGTAGACTTATTTGTGTCGGAAAACGCCACACGAAGCAGAGCCCTCATATTGGACATTGAATCATACCCTTGAATGTGCTTAGGTCGTTTGTTTCGCGCCTCATCATCATTCACGTACGTAATAAATAATTGCAAGAAAATTTTGAGAACGTTATTTCAGTCAGTGATGTGCGATGTAAGTCGGTGATGTAAGATACTAATGTTTAGAAGTTGAAGCTAAAAAGGTCTGTGTTGTTCTAGCGCGTCAGAGAATTCTGCATATACAAGTCCTTGTTGTGCGGTATTACGGGTGGTCTAGAACTCAGGACAGGGCTGATAAGCTGCCTTGCGCTGACCTAAATAGCCCCTTCTACTAGTGACTACCAGCTTTATCAATCACGCTAATCTACAATAAATATTCACGTACGCTTCAAAGCTCATTCGGTTGCCATCGAAAACTAGCAAAGATAGAATCGCTCCGGCTCCAAAGACATCCGAGCGAGCACACGGTCTTAGGAGAGCTCAACATATGACTTGCTCTATTCTTAATGGAAAGCTTCGTTGAGATGAAGGTGAGAATTATGGGGGGGGGGGGGGGGGGCTGAAATATCAAGCTACGTTACAACTAGAGCTTAACATCACATACTTAATGCCAAAGTTTCTATAAATACATTAGACATTTTTTTGTCGTCATTAGTTTCAAAAACAACGTTCATAACCGTAGGAACGCAAAGCTTTCTAGTTCATCAGATTTAGTTTTAGTTTGTTCCCTGATTCGAGCACCTGAGATACTATCATCCAATATTACATATTTCATTCTATTGACGAAGATTAGGCCAAATAGGTCTGCATATTATTACGTAAAATATAAGCCGTGAGACGGCCGAATCGCAAAATAAGGCTACGCAATCGGACTACTATGCCAGTACCAAAACGCGTGTGGCCAAAGGCAACGTCCTTCAGTGTTGATATGGCTGCTCGACTAATGTTGAACGACTGCTATGCGTTCGTTCGTTGGCTTTGGGGCGATGCTCGTACATATTTACTCGTACTCATTCAATGAACGTCAACTAAGTCAGGCCAGCAAACTGAGCAAAATCCGTGAGCAAACAAACAATAGATAGAAGCCAGCGAAAGGGACAGAAATACGAAGGACCGACGAGTCAGCGAAGAAAAAAGACCTAGCACGTACCAAAATAGCGTCCGCCTACCCCACCATTTCATTAAAAGAGAGAAAACTGTTTCCGGTATTTTTCGCTAATTATAGAAGTTTGCAAGTGAACAGGACACGAAGTGTAACTTAGCAAAGAATACTCAGGAACGCTTGGAGACGTGTGCATGTTTCGCATGGCTTTGATTGGTAGTTCACTGAGAGCGGCAGTTGTTTCTGTTTACGCGCGCTAGCTACGAATACCGCGTCTGGTTGTCTTATTCCTTCTCTTCTTTATTGCCGTATCTACAGGTCTGCCGTATTACAGTATCTACGGGTCTACCTAGTTGAAATAAACCTGCGACATCGAAAATTCAGGCCACCACCTAGTCGGTAAATGACTACATTCGATCAGTGTAAACACTAACAGCGTGAACTGTCATATAGCCGAAACTAACGTCTTGGCATGCCCTACCAACTTTTCGGTTTGCAGCTTTCCTAATTGTTATTATCACTCTCTTGTACGCGTGACATGTGCAAGATACGAAATGATCCTACGCCCCTCGCTAACATGGCGATGGCGTCTCTACTCACGAAGCTATGCCGTTTTAGCTACAGCATCCTACCGATCGAACCGTATTCACACATACTTACGGCGACGGTATGGCGTAACGGTTGGCGTGTTTATTTACGTGTGCGTGTGTGAATATGGCCACGTCTGCACGCGTTGTAGCAGCGTTTGTTCATTCGCTGTGACTGTATGCCGGCTATGCTATTGTAACTGTGAGAGACCGATTGCAAACTTAACGACTTCGGACAGCTTGGTCACCGGCGCACTTAAAACAAGCCCAAGTTTTTCTGTTTTTGTTCACAGCGCTACATCTACTGCTAATGATACATACGGTAGTACGAAGGTCAGGCGGATTGCAAACTACAAATGATGTCCGTTACTTGCGTGACCTGCACGTTTGTTGGCTACGACGGATTTGGCCGTCGTTGGACAGTCACTTGTGTATTGACTGATTAAGACGGCCATGCTGATGGTTGTGATAGTGAACGCAAATGAATGCACAATAAACTGTAATGTATAGTCGTGAAGCTTGAGGCCTGCTGCGGTAACGTATGTAAAATACTACACTTAGAACTTGTTTAGCTAATTCGTAAATTCTAACTCAGCTAACGAAGTACTGCAGGAGTGACTGACACTATATGCCCGTAAGGAAACGTTTTTTGGAAACGGATAGCTCACGTGTTCATAGCTTGGCTGATTACAACATCAACGATGCCTGCATATAAAGCATAGTATGGTAAAAGGAAAACCGTACAGATTCAAAGTCGATAGATTTGGTTCCCTAAGAGCAACATATGGCAAGACGTTTGTGAAGAAATTTCTAAGCTGAAATGAAGAAGATATAATGGTGCCATCAACATCCCTTGCCATTTACTTGTTTAGTGATTCACTAACATTTTCGAGAAAGAGGTCGGGACTCATACACTTCCGCAGTACCTATGGATCATTACAATTTGTAACGCCTCGATACTTCGAAATGGCTTGTTTTCGAACAGTCTTGCCGGAGTTCTCTCTATTCAACGGTCTTTATTTCCTTTTCTTTGTGGCAGCGACCGGTAATGGTTTTTGTACATTTTTTTTTTTTTATTTTTGTCTTCTGCTAGCCGAAGAACCGGCTGCAAAAAAAAGAAGGAAAAACTTTACATCGAATCACTTCAATTTTGCTGCTTCATTGCTTTTATGACTTGCCAAAGCATATATTGTAATAACGACAACGGCCCATGCCATTACACCCATGCGGGCAATTTCCAACAGCTATATGTAAGTTAATGCCCCCGAAGAATTGCATTTCACGGCATAATAAGTCGAATCAATGCAATGGGCAGCAGTATAGAAGCTACAGTTTGCAGTCGTCCTGATCGCGGGTAGTGTCGTATAGACGAGGAAGCCCATCTAAAGCTATTTCGTACAATTTCGTTGGATTACTATCGTCCCGCTTTTAACTACACCCTACTATTTCTAGCGAACGCCTCTCGTTCAAATTAACACCGTTAAAATATCTTTATCTAGTATGATGTCCGCGGCAGTGGTGAGTCGATCGCGATCATTTGACTGATCGAAGTCCCGACAGGTTTTGGCCATCTTGTCAGGCTTCTGTCAGGCACGTGACAGCTATGGTAAGCTAGTTAAAGTGGGTTTTCTTCGACAGGTTAAGTCTGTGCCACTGCTCCTTCACGAAGGAAACTTACTTTATGTCGAATTTGAATTGCATAATGGCGGGATGCTTGACTCTTTGAAGTCCTGGTCCTATGGACCACGTTTCGCTTGTATCCAATTGTTCCAGGAAGTTCAAGTGGCTCAGCAACAAATAAACTCAGACGTCACAGAAGCAACTTATTTCTCACGATGTAATAATGCCTGACTGACTGGCTGGCTACATCACTTGAAGTCGTGGCACGCCGGAAAAATATGAGAATGAGGTAATCTTACTAGCTTCACGCGTAGCAAGCTATCTGATAGCTTCATTCTAAGGCTACCAACGTTTTGCTTATTTGCTGTATTGTATGGTTCTGTTTATCATTTTTAATATATGTCAGTTGATCAGATAATGAAGACAGCCTTTATAATTGTGCGGATGGCCTTTTTAAAAGTACTGTTTTTAAAGGTGAAGCCGATGTCCAGGAAGAGCTCACTATGTTCTATGTGGTGAAACACTTTCTAGCAAACCCAAACCGCGCCAGTAAACAAGTGGGGCCGATTTCTTGCCGATCGGACATTATTTTTTTGATTAGCTAGATCCGGAACGCGAGCCACCTAATGCAGTAGTTGCAGCATTCGTAATTATGTGCTATGATCATGCATAGACGGATAGGTAGTCGAGACGTAGGCGGGATAATATGGGATGATAATTTGGGCCGTTCTTCATCAACGACCAACATTGGTCACTTGTTCAGTTCTGTAGTAAAATAAAATGTTCAATAGGACAGAATATAGATTAATATTGATGATAACACTATTATCTCTTCTTTATCAGAAATCAATGTCGCTGCCCGTTCCTCCAGAAATGCAAAGTACAACCTATAGATCAATACAAAGTATAATAGAACACAGTGAGAGGCTGGCAAAATGCTTCAAATGCGTTTTTTGAACACTAGAAAATATATGAGTATTTGGCCTTGCTTCGCATATTGCTACCCGTCAACAGACTGTTTCAATAAAGGTACGCCATGCATTGTTTCTTGGTTGAGAACGCAATAGTAGCGGTTGAAAGCATATATACACACACATACACATAAACACATTTGATTCTATCAAAAAGTAGTCAGTCATATAGTAGTCAGAATCTAGTCAAAAAGCAGTACTTCCTTGATTGATAAAGTTTACAATTACCAAATGTATGCCTGTGGATGTGTGTACATCTTATAGTCGCTTTGGTCCAATGTTAGTAATTAATGGTAAGTAATGGTAGTAATAGATATCAAGGCACACTTCTAAGCAGCATTCTGCCGCTGTTTGCCACCTGATAACAGATGTATTATTTTCCACTGGACTAACTTCTATTGCGTGCAGCGGATCTGGTTTTGGCCTGTGCGGGGTACGATGGTGGACGGCAGCCGATCCGACATTGCAGATTGCCGTTTATTTTTGCCCATCTTTTCCCACTGCTTCTACTGTTTGGGCTTGATGTTGCTGTTGATGACGTCAGTTTCGCAGAATAGTGTTCCTTCGCATGCACAGCTGTCGTCGGAGCAACAATGAAAGGATCGCGCGTTTGTACGACGGCCGTTTCGGTAGCAGGCCCATAGTCTAGCATTTCTTCCTGTTCCCGTAGAACAACCGGTCGAGTTGCTTGAACAGACGATTTTGGTAGCAGTACGATATATGTGCATGTACATACTATACACTAAGGGCAAGATCGGCTTTGCTTGAGCACTGCCGATTAAAATCAATCGGACCGCGTAATAGTGGAATGATCCTTTGTTCACTTGTAAAGGATGGACATGTTGCTCGGTGGCAGACGTCTTCCATAAACAGATACAGTGTGTCTGAAATACCAAGATTTGTCGAAAATTATCGATCAGTACTGACTACCGACTACTTCATAGCATAACTAGCGTCTCTTAATACCTTGTTCTCTTGTTTCGTATGTGAACTTTATGTTTCCATTTAATAGAAAATTTGATTATCGTAGTGAGCAAACAAAGTGAAACTATTCTTTGCAATCAGTTTTACACTTAATGATGGCCTTTAGGATGATAGCTATAACAATGAATTCAAGATTAGGATCGCAAAAGCTCTAATATAGCTCTGTGTAACATTACAACACCAAACAATATGTACTCTGTGTTGACTCGTATGTGAATTTGAGCGGCTGAGTCGTCTAGCGAGAGCCGACGGCGCCCATCTCCCTGCAGGTGCTTCCGTCAGCGCTATGCCACTGTCACTTTAACTTCGGCTTCTAGCGACACCGTTGTTGCCATCGTTAATGTTGCTTCAGGCACCGCGCGCGGCACTCGCCTGCTATGAATACGCAAACGTTATGTAATGCAATGCTCAACGCAGTGCGTTCTTGTCCCTTTCTCTGCGTGTGTTCCCCTTAGCTGCCTGTTCGCATGGCAATGGTCGGCCATCCGCTTATCCAACCTAGACAGAGACTTGGACAGATGGCCGACAGACCGGCCTGGTAAATGCCTTGGCCAGCCTGAGGTAGCAACCCAGCTAGACTGTTCCCGCTTGCTGTTTACTCTAGGCCGTTTCTATAGGCTAGTCGTTAGCGCGCGGGGGGGGGGGGGGGCTCAGTTGCAACGCTGCTCTGCTACTCTGCCTAGTTTTTGCTCTCCTCGTTTCTCAAGACGACGTGATCTGCTCGCGACGTGTAGTTATTACCTAGTTAAGAGGAAAGACTGGACCTACACGTTGCTGTACCTCGGCTTCGACTTCAATCCTACTCGAGTGTCCTCACCGGCATTCCCCTAGCATGTCGCGTTTCCGACGTCTCAATTCGAGGAGATCGATAGAAAATGTCAGCGAACGATTACTGCTAAACAAATGCTTCGACGAGTTTTGCGTCCAGAATCGCCGTTAAGCATTAGGTCAGGTAGCAGTCCGGGCACGGCCATTGTGTCTGCTCCCAGTTTGTAACATGTGCGCTTATAAGCTTTGGATTATTACGCGGACTTGCTTTTCAGCGACTGCAACATCACTGTGAAATTATCATACCTTTTTCATGCAGACTCTCTTTTTGTAGACTGATGTATATGGAAAAATTAACTTTCAGGTTTTACATGCAGCACTGGCATTGGGGGCTGCTTCAGAAATCTCTAATTGCTACTACTATTGCCGCTGCTACGATCATCGCAGCTGTAGTAGTCCCCACTCCAGGTCCTCGAGCGGCTGTTGGGCTTGTCGCAGGTAAATATACCTCTGCCACTTGTTTGTCGTTTTATATTGAACCCAAAAACGCTCAGCCAAAGAGACTGCGTCTTCATTTAGTTCGAGTTTGTTCGTTAAGCCGATCGCCAGCGAGCGTCTGCTAATTGACTGGTCTCTCTGTTCGTATGTATCATCTTTTCATGTTCATCCACTATCGTCCTTGCTGCATACTATCCACATGTGTCCGTAGCTGCGTAAGTTGTCCAAAAGTTTCGTCAATCCCACTTATTGCGTAGCCACAAATGCCACCAGCGGAGGCAACAGCAGAACTAGGCGGAGGGGTAGTAGCAGGAAAATCAGTCATTTACCAAGCACTGGGGTTGCGGCAACAACGGCTTCAGCTGCCTCGACGTTTCTCGTGCTTGCCATGCTGCTACTGTTGGTTCTAGCTGCTGTAGCTATTGTCGTTGCTGTTGTTATTGTCGACGATTCAGCACTCCTCGTAATAGTCGTTAAAGCTACCGTCTGCCCCAGCCAGCAGACGGTAGCGTGTCTGAAAGTCTATCTAACTTCAGGCAACGCAAACATTGGGCTTGCCTGAAGCAGGCAGCAAATAGGCACGCGTTGTTATCAGTGGCAACGCAACGGTGGCTATGGCGGGAACGAAAACAGCTAGCGTGGTGACGGCTCTTTCAGCGCATATATACCCATGCACAAAGTAATGGCTGCAGCTGAGAACAGCCGCTAAACTTAGTGCTAGTATAATACTGGATTTACTTTTATTAGTTCTGATATTAATAGTTAGATCAGTTGTAGCTATTGTTCGCTATTGATATTGTTAGTGGCGCTGTTATTATTATTATTGTCGATAAAAGACTGTACTAGGCGGCGAGCGTGCCTTAAGGAAACAATGATTTGTTGTTCCGCGAGCAGTTTAGATATCCAGGTCTCCTCTAGTCTCGAACAGCATCGCTTGGTAGAGTTCGGAGATATGAAAAAAAGGAATGGCTAGTCTAGCAGCCGCTATTCACTGCAAGTCAGCAGCCGTCTCACTTTGCCTCTTGTTCGTTACTCCTTTGCCCGTACAATGCCCCCCATCCACCCACCCAGCCAGCCAGCCAGCCAGCCACCCACCCAGCCACATGTGTGGGTCGGCAGGCAGCAGCCTAGCAACTAGAGTGACTCTAGATGACTCCACGGAGGGCGCTTGCGGTCACTGGAGAAATGAGGCCATGATCTACCGCCCACAGGCTGCTGGATCGGCTGGGTTGTTTGAGGAGTCCGGCAACAGACCAGCGGACAAGCCAGCAGACGAGTGAACGCAGTAACAATAAACTGGTAACCCCCAACGATAAGAAGACACGGGAAGATAGTGGCTCCGCAGGCGAAGGACCCCACCCCAGCCCAGCCGGTCCTGACCTGATTTTCACTCTCAGCATCTTGTTTCTCAAGCAGCAGAAGGATCCAGTAAGCAGCATCGGCAACGATACCGATAACTTTCCTCAGCCCCGTTGACAGTAGCGACGATTATATTGGTTAAGCTGGCAAAAAAGTAAATCAATTGCTTTGTTACATAACGGCTTTATCATCGTTGACAAGCTCTATCTTGTCGTTCTGGAGTTTCGTTTGCCGTTTTGGTAGTGAATTTTATCGGGTTCTCGCTATTTCCACAGTATCTGTGCATGTCACATACTCAAGTTCTGAACCGGGGATTTCGACTTAGCCGTTGCTCTCCAGTTGTCGAAAGACCGTCAGTTAGAGGAGACTGTAAACTAGGGCTTGTTTTAACCACTAGTTGATTTGATTGTGGGTCGGCGATTATGCGGAATTCACGCATTTGCTTATACAAATATCACGTCCTTGACCGCCCGTACTTCAACCACGGCTCTATGGTAAACAGTTGTTGTACGAGCAACCACATGCAGCAGAACTCCAGGGATCAATTCACTCTTCATGGTGCCCGTCATCGTAATTTGTGTGCAGAATCCAATGACCAACTATTAACGACATGATATTTTAGAAAAGTCCTGCGAAGTCTGCCCGCCTGCCACTCGAATCCTTTAGATAGCGTTTCGATAAACAAAGTGAGCCTTTTTTGTTGGATTGCTACACTGTAACTAGATCCACGTCGTACTCTTCAAACTAGTCATTTATGGCCAAAGTCTTTTGCTTTCCATCGTGCCCTGACACGTTGGCTGGATCAGAAACAAAAATCTCAATTCGAAATAGCACTGGCCGTAGAAGGTATTTGCTCTTATGCTGACTTCACTAAGCGCATAATGACGATGATTCAATTCTGGCTGTCGGGGCAAATTTTCGGCTGAACGTTACCAAAGAGGACGCATACCTATCTATGCATTCGCTGGTTCTGCTACCATTAATGTGACCTTCAACCTGTCTTCAATCAGCGCAGCTTTCCAAGCCCTGCTATTCTCAATATGAAGTGTTGAGCGACTGCCCCATTTATAATCACGCAGCGAACTCCCGTCTACGGGAGAATTACGCGCACCTGATACGACCCGCTTTGCTGCCAATGCAGGTAGAAATATAAAATAGCGACACTACAAGAGCTTAAATTGCAGTTTTTTTTTTTCCAGTACCATATGTATAAAATGCAAACAATATGTGCTTCAATTTAAACTGTCAATACAGTTTCAGCCACTCAATACTTTGTGCAGTGGCAACGTTTTCTTCCTTCTCAGAGCGTTCTTCTCAAAACTCAGAGCGTCTACGGCACACGATTCGTCAGTACGATACGCTACTGCCTATACCCAACATGTATTATATAACCGATAGATACGTTTGTGTGTAGCGGTATCGCAATGCCACATGTTTCTCTCGTTGTCAGATTCACTGTACGTTGCTGGGCTATCGCACACATATTTTTTCCCTATTTCTTTGGTCGTCTGGCGCGCGTTCATAGGCTCGCAGTACGCTGACGAACCGCCTCAACAGCGGCTGATGATCAGCTGATTGTATCTCGTGGTGGCTTTTCCAGTTTGTCGCTTACCGCGTCGTCGTTGAATACTATTACTTTTACCATTCGTAGATACGACGCGGCCATCCAACGCCGGGTTGTTGAGCGGGGAGCGTAGGGGCTCGTCGCAACAAAGCGGCTAGCGACACGGCCACCGTCCGCGTCGGTAGCAGAAACAGCAAACGAGCGAATACCAGGCTCAGCGTCATTCTTTTTGTCTCTGTAGATGGCGGCGCTCGGCTGTCCGCCGCTGGAGGAGATTGGTGAACTGTTGCCACCGCACCGCTGCTGGCGAATAGTAGTCGTTCTATGTGGAAACCGTTTTAGAACAGAGATAAAGACGCAGACAGAAATGGCAGAGTTCTCTGTTACCGATTCTGCTGATGTTGACGCCATCGGTGCTACCGGCGGTTTCGCTCACGGCGCTGCCAGTGCCAGTGCCTGCCGTCGGAAGGGTGAACAGCTGCCGTCAGGGACAAACCACCGCGGCAGCATTGCATCAGTTGGCCCTACGGACTGCCAGACGGCTGAACGCGTCGTTGTCGTCGATAACTCTTCGACATCAGCAACAAAAAATGCGACCACGCCGACCGTCGAGCAATAACCGGGCGCGACGCCGATGCCGGCAAACGCTGCTGAATAGTATGGCGCTGAGTTGACAAGTGTTGGCGGCTGAGTGACCCGCGCACCCTCGTTCAGATAGAGAAACCAATGGCGAACGGCGGGTGAGGAAAAACGCTCGCCTCTCTACCAGTGTTGCTGCCTAGCCTGCCCATGCTTCAACTCTGCTTGAGGCAGCTGCTAACTCTGCCGCGGAACACGCTGCGCAGCCGCTGTTGATAGTCCACGTGCGAGTGGCGACGATAAGTTAGTATTATATAATTAGAGAAAATTATAATTCAACTGCAGAAAAACCACGAACGCAGTTGTGACGACGGCTAAAAACAGAGCCAAAAATCGATAGAGGAGAAGCAGAACTCTAAAGTAAATTGGTATCAAGCACTGAAGCCGGGTCAAGCAACGGCAGTGGGCGAATGTTGGCAATTTAAATCAAGAGGAAAATGAGTGGTGCAAACAGAAAGGCAATGTGAACAATATATTCTTTGCAGGAGAAAAGATAAAAATAATAAAGGAGACGGAGTTTGGGACTGAAAGACGTGCCAGCGACATAACATGAGGCGGTAAATGTGTGCGAACGTGGAGTTTCGGGGCCATGGCAATAGAGGAGCACGCACGCACGCACGCACGTGCGCGGATTCTTGAAGATAGTAGAGATCACTGACGTTCAGAATATCACGCTCGGTGGCGTCGATTTAAGGAAGGAACTAGAGCAGGGCAAGAGAGAGAGAGAGAGAGAGAGAAAGAAAGGGGCAAGATTTGCGGCAGAACCTTTGCCGCAAACAGAGCGAAACCAATTGGCGGTGATCGTACGGATAACAAAGCTGCACTCCTCGTAATAGTAGATGACGCCAGCGATGAAAGCTAACTCGGCAAACAGACGAAAATGGTGACAAAAAGAAGGTTGAAGGGCGCAACGCTTTGGGGGAAAAAAACAACAACAAAATCATCGTTTTGCCGTACGAATACGATACCTACTTCTGGCGCAAAAGGTTAGATAAAATAAAGTTGCACATTTGACAAGGGGGGGGGGGGCAAGGCAAGTAGCTAAAGCCATAAATATAAGGCAAACAAAGGAGAACTCGGCGAGTTTATGTTTTTTCACTCCGCAGTTCGGTCCTTGTTCCTTCCGAAAATTTTATGAGTTCGTGGATAAAAACGAATTAAATACGATAGTAGATAGCAATGGCAGTGACAAACGACCTTCCAGCTAAATTATCGAATGAAATTTCATACGTGAGGAACGTTATGAGAACGTGACCCGCTCATCTGCTCGTGTAGATGGGCAGCTTGAATGTGGGAATCGTATTATTGGTTTTGACTGAGTTCTTCAGATGCTGGTCACTCTCATGTCTGGTCAAAATAATGTTTTTAAACAACTCTACCAATATTAGTAATATTATTTGAACATTTAGGTATATTGTAGGCGCTTTTAGCATTAGCAAATATACCTATCTATTCCAAAACCACAATAGAACCTTTTTTCCGATAATATTTATCTAGATAAACACTTTGATACTCACGGGTAGCGTTATCTAGAACAACGTTTAAGTCATACTACTAATATAATATCATACGTGGGTGTATATATATGCAGATGAATATGTCCATCACCTCGTGACGGCGACGACGACGACGAGCGTCTGCGGCAACGAAAAAATCCAATTATCGATTATTAGCGCGTCAATAGGGCCCGGCACGCCGACACCGCTGAGGCGGCGCGCGGCCAGTAGCTACAGGGCTTGAAACAACTCTGCCGTAAGGCCCAGTGAGTTACAAGCCCACTGCTGCTGCTGCTGCTGCCCAAAACCCTATTAGAGCAATTGGCTTGTACTGACGTTGACGCTTATATTGATGACCGCTACAACTCGGTAAGCCGGTAATGTTTTAGCGTTCATTGTCTGGGTAGTAGAAATCAGGCATCGTACCACTAGTTAGTGTTCTTAGCCACTGTAATTGCTGGCAAAAGCGTTGGCTCGAATGGTGATTGGCCATATGTACGGCAGACGCTACAGACTAGAGTCCTGCCGACCTCGTAGGCTGACGTAGCCTAACGCGCTAGATAGGTTGATGAAATTGCCAAAACACCAGCCAGCTAAAGCCTTAACTCGTTCGTCGGTGCTGCGTTACTAGTTGCTGGCACTAGTGAGCAAAGCATTGATGCTACCGCCGCCGTTACGCCGCAACATTGACGGCGCCAGTCGAAATAGAATCAGTCACATGATCGCGTTCTAGGTAGTTCCACAATTCGATCCCTGTCCACCTGCCCGTCTGTCTTTCTGCATGGCAATAATAGTAATAACGGCGGCGACAACGTTTACAGGCAACGCCAGGCCATACGTACAAGACGCCAGAAGCAGCGGTAATGGCAACGAGGCTATAGCAGAAAGGGCAAAGCATCAACAGCCGCGAAGTCAGAACCGGCAGCAGCAGTGCCAATTCCGAAGTAATGGTAGCATATTGAAGATAGCACATGAATCCGTCATTAGCGCGCAACGTTCTACGGGCTATTGCATGTTATTATTATCGATGCCTGCCGTCTCACCTGTACCACAGGTCTGTTGCGTAAATAACTATTCGCAGTACAAATAAATGCTAATTATAGTTTTTGTTGTATGTTTTATAGTTGTTTTTTCAGCTGCGTATTAATTAGCTTCCGTAACTAATTTCTTCAGTAACGAAGAACAAAGTGGGTCCATTTTAGAACGTATCGGTCGGTTAGGCCGCATCGAATTTCCCCGTGCGGTGTTTGATTATGTTTAAACGTAGATGGTACTTTGAAAAATAATTCGCTTGAAGTCGCCGCTCTCTAACCAACCAGTTTATATCATATTTGCCATTCTATCAAGGATCGTAGAAGGCCTGTATGTATCGCATAAAGACGTTTAGAGATATTGGGCTTGCAGCACAACGGCCGCGTAGTTACAGAAAGTCAGCTCTGTACCCCGACCGCGAGCTTCTTCGATGGCGGTTATGTCCGACCAGAAATTCGAAAATAGGTCGCTCTCTTCTAAAATTATATACGCATTCGATCGTATGTACATATATCAAATGTCCAAAGAGTTCTAGATTCCTCTAAGTAGCTTCAGATTTATATGGGGTCGATGTTGTAGCTTCTTTCGTATGTAGCATTGGGCTTTTTAACGTTCGTTTGATGCTTTAAATAACTGTAGCTTAAATACTATTGGACTTCAAAGGTCACCGTCATTGCTCCGAAAACCCTAACATTCTCACGATTTCATAATAAACATTTTTAAGCCACAAATGTTACTCTTGAGGGTTTGTACGTTTCAAATCCTCACATTTGAACTAAAGGTCTTCCCCAACGTTGGCATATTGCTTGTACTATTTCTTCATTTACAGGAAGTGTTCTTTTAAGCTGGCTTATTTCTTTCTCCCTTTTTTACGACCATCGTTCTATATATATTTTCTAAGTGAAGTGAACTTTCTCCAATTGAAACATCAAACACATACGCAGTCCTGTGCGCAGCGCTAACAACCGCTGCCACAGTCAACTGTCAAAAGTCTTGCTGCCACCTTTCAACATTCGTTTCTCCGTGTTTGGGTAAGCTATTCGTAAATGTGGCTAGCACGATCCACGTTGTTTGTTCGGCATCGAAGTGATAGGGCAAGTTTGGGAAAGCTTGACCATTGCCTTGGCTTCTGCCCATTCGCGAAATGGGGGTTCGTTCTCAGTAAGAGAGAAAGTTGTTGTACCGGGAGTCTAAACCGCGCCCTTCTGTTACGGGCCTGAGGGCGTTGCCTGGTTTTAGTGCCGACTGCATCCCCTTCGTCCGCCGGGGTCGGACTGTGCGAGTGAGGGAATGTTACAATATGGCCGGCGGCAGCAATGGCAGCGATGGGCATCTGCATGACTCGGGCGATGATATATTCGAAAAACCAGCCTCGATATTTTTAAGCGCGTTACATATTTTGAAGGAAGCACTAAGAAGGGGTGGTCTAGGCGAGGCTAGCTTCAGCCGTACGGGAACAGCTAACGGGAATGATGGTTATGGGTGGTCAGTGCCATGGCACGCTGCATTCGTTAAGGAGGTTGGACCGGGTCGAGTTTGGGGTTTTGGGACGACGAGCAGACAAGAAATACTGAAAGCAGGTGATCGGAACAGGCCAAAGCAAGAATCGGACCTAGAAGCATTGCGTTCCGTAAGAAAGAAGGCGGGAGGCTTGCCCTGGAGCTATAGTTAGGCTACAGTTGACCAACGGTTCAGCAGGTTTTCTACTACATTACTCTCACCGTTGGAGATCGTGGCGCATGGAGCGTCTGATCCCTATAGCAGCTGCGGAAGAAAACGTAGGTACAGCGCGTTTGTTTACGAGGACGAAGAGTGAGGGAGAGCACGAGATTCTCATAAGAAATGACCAAATGGTGTTGATACAATATGAATGGCAGAACGACAGATTGTATGACTTACCAATTCTGTTAGACCTATTTTGTTTATGGTGGTGGAGATTGATTCATAAAATTAAGATCTATTTCGTTATATTATTTGCCATCATCATCAAAGCAGTTATCGTTTCCGACGGTAGCAGCCACCCCTGAAATGTGCAGTCACTACTGCAAACAATCGGTGCAGAAAATATATATTATAATAGACTCTTGTACGAGAAAAGTGCAGAAAAGTACGCGGCTGGTTACCAACTTATTTCTACCGTGTAGAGGCTTGAGCGTTTTTTTGAACTGATGCAACAGTTGGTGTGGCGGAAGTAATACTGGCTGTGTTAATCGCTCATACGACAACCCATGCGCTGGTTTACCGCGTCCGCCTCTTTCTTCGTCGAGGTATGGGAAATGCTTAAAACAGTATGCCCCTTATTCTCATTAGCTGTGTGCGTGTGTGGTCGCGAGCTCTCTCAAGATTCACTATAATCGGCTCGTCTAAGTAGGTAGCTACCAGGCCAGGACTTTTGCCACCTCTGTAAGCCCGTATAGCAGGCCAGATATTTCGCTAGCTTTTATCTTGTGCCACCGTTTTTTCGGAGCCGCCGCTAATAAAGTCCACATACTATAATACCCCCGGGACCAAACTGAAGAACTAAAGGGAAACGAATCCCTTTAAACCTCTGTAGCTTTCTCTATTCACCTCACACCTTCAAGCTCCTCTTCGCCAGCGGTTCCGGTCTAGTACGTAGCAATGCATGGCCAGACAGACACACAAATACACGCACACACATACACGCCCATACAGATTGCATGTGACAAAGAAACAACTACGCCTTTGCCACTAGATCATTCCCTGTTCTCTACTGAAGTTTCCCTGTTTACTCTCATAAGGATTCCTTCTTTTCTTCTACCATCAACGAGCGCGAGCAGACCAAATAGATTTTTTTTTTGCTTTTTTCCATAGTTTCTGTGCACCAAGTTATCGATTGGTGAACTCTGCAGTTTTGAGAAATGCATGGTGCAATGCACATATTGGAAACGCGTAAATACTCTGCGAGTGCGGGGAAACCTGGAGGCGACACTGAAAACAACTGACGGGTATCGTGCCAGTGTATGTACCCGAGCATATCCCATATGAGGCAAAAGACGTACGTATGCACGATACTGCATACGCTGGATGACACTCGACTGTGAGCAGCAAATCCTAAGTGGTTATGCCGCCGCTTAACATTGTCTTAGTGCCACTCTGGGGCAAGGTATTAATACCCATGTCCTCTTGCGTTTGGCTAGTGGGAGAAAGAGCAGCTTTAGCCGAGGCCCGGTGTTAGCCAATCAAGAGGAGGTGCCCCTTGAACGGGGGTTGGCCTCGACCCGTCAGTGTCTCAATCGGCCCGGCAGCCAACCGTACGACCCCCTCCTACAGGCTGAACTTGGAGCTAGTGGCGGATTGAAACAGAAGCGGAATCGAAGATACATGAGTGCCTTGCCAAGCGAGCGAGGTATTCGATGCTTTAGGGAGAGTAGGGGTTATAAGAAATGTAGCAGGGGCGGAAACAAACACGCAGTAAACGAGCAAAAGCAAACGGCAGAGCCTCCTTTCCCGCCGTCGGGGATAGCAAAGAACTCCGTACAGCACTGGCAAAGCTTCGATGGCAAGGAACGTCAGCTCGACCAACAACAAGAGCAAACCGAGTTGGTAAACACTCTAATTAGCAGCAACGACAATGGCAGAGGTCGCGTAATGGGCGGCGGCGGTGGTCCAGAAGTAGGACGGACAAATTCGCTTTTGGTACTGATAGCGACAGCGGCGGATCCGCCTACGACGAGGGACCAGCGATTCTTGATGAGTGAACTGACTAAACTTGGCGTTGTTTTGAAGAAGAGATCAGGGCCAGGACCCCCAGCGTGGTTTTACCTGTCGGTTATTGTGCTTTAAGGCAACGGTAAAAAATGAACTAATTCGTCAAACTCCTATAGTTCCTGTAGTTATTACAGCAAATGCATAAGTTACACGGTGGTTTAATGGCCAGAAATTAACGCGGCCTTGCTATGTGGAAAAGTTACCATTGAGGTACGATGTTATTGAAGTACACGTACAGTTTGGTACGTATTAGATTTATTGGAATATTCCAAATTGGATATTATTGACAACAATAAAATAATTAAGCACGGATCTCTTATATCCATACAACCTGTCTTATTTAGTCAAAAACGAACGTGGCAGATGTGAAGATGAAATACGCTTTTTATGCTCAAATACGTATCTTTTAATAAAGCAAACAGTAATAATTACCATTCCGGAGCCACTGGAACCGATATATCTGATAAGTAAGCCATCATCTAAGTATAGGGGTCACCATTAACCTTATGTAGCGTCTGATCTCAATATGCTGAAGCAACCTAGTTAAATGTAATGCTGTCTTTTTATTGATCAATCGGTTATTTTATGTTATCTATAAAAGAAGGCAAAACGTATCAGGTAACGCACACATGTGTGCGTTTGCGTACCTGACCTCGGAAAAACGTTTGACATGGGAAAGGGGCCTCTTAAACCACATTTGGTTTAGGACGGCCAGATGACTGCCAGGACAGGTATGCGCGGATACCGACTGACGACATACGCATGTGATGATGATGGCTTACATTTCGCTAAGTCTTTAATTAAGGTTAAACAGTGAGCGAAGACGTCTTCGTGCTACCACAGCACGTCAGTCATGAAAAAACCCTGGGGCAAGCTGAAAGCGAATACCACATATACACAAGCAGAAGATTATCGTGATGTCGAGAACTCCATGAAAGGAGTTTACTAATTGCACGAATGATTATCTTCGAAATCTAACAAATTTGTGTAAGCAGAAAATGGTCAGCAGTATAGAAAAATCTGGCTTCGTGATCTCATTCTGACCGTATGAATGGATATCAGCTTGTGACGAACGCGCTGACGCAGAAAAACTTCGGCTCTTTCGCTGAAATGTTACATATATGGCATGCGCAAGTATAAGCTCTTAAAAGTTATGAGATGGCCAGCAACGCTCTGCCAAAGCTTGCTTATATAAATATTTGTCGAATTTACGATGTCAGCCGCTATCCTTAGAAAGCCTTTGCATGTGGATAACGGATAAATGTCCGTAGACTTTGCATTACTTCAGTACTTAATAATATAATACATAACATAATATAAATCTTTAATAAATAAGTACTTTTGTTGGATAAAGGCACCGCCTATTATTAGCTGGGTCAATTTGCTGCTGCCATAGCTACACATATGAATATATCTAGTTTCTCCTATTTAACGCGGACGATTTAAATTCCTTATTAGAACCCTGTGGAAAAACTTCCTTTAAGGTTTGTTTGACTCTATGGCTATAAAGCTCACATTATTTTCAGCGAAATCTAACAGGCGGCGTAAAAAAATATCATATTAACCTAAGATATTAGCATTATATCGTTAATAATACAAAGTTCCTTTAGCAAGATTTAGAATGTCGCCGTTTCTAATAATAGAGCATCTAATTCTAGCTTAAATTCACATTTTGCTAAAGACAATATATTTTATTATTGCTTAAAAAAATACATCAATTTTTCTTAATTTCGTATACATACCCATTTCATTTTATTTAAAAATTATTTCCATTTTACTTGTCCGACGACTGCAGTTGCTGACATGAAGTTTGTTCATTTTTTCCGTTAAATTTCATGCTTTTCTATTGTTTTAAAAGCAACCTTGAACAAATGTAAACATTTCAATTTGTACAATAAACTATTCTTAATAAAATTCTTTTTATTTTCTTTAAACGATTATAAACAACTGTACATCCTATCTTGGCTCATTTTTACGACGCAATCAATTTGTTTTTGACTATTGAAATGGAACTTCGTTTATTTTGATGAAGGTACACTTCACGATGGAGCTAGTTATGATAAAAGCGATCTCCCAATGCAAAAAGGCAGGACAGAATAACAGAAAATAGGCTTCCTTTAAACAAGAAGAGCTTTGGATTACGCTTTAGTCGAAGGCACAATTTTCAAGAAAATCATAATTACAGATCAGATTTTATGTATAAGATGATCTATTACATGAAGATATGTATTGCTTGACCGTATTGGACTTGCTTGCCCCCTCTTATTTCCACATCGCCCCCCGTAAGGTAAGCTTCTGATCTTTTTTAATCCTCTCACATAGACTTGTTTAACCCGCTCACTCGATCAATAATCTTCATTCATGTAAGTACAAATGACTATCGACATCACTCTCTGGCTAGCTGATTATTAGCATCAAAGTTACAAGATGCTTAGGTTTTCAGGTTATTAGTGCTTGACTGCTATTACCACGGTTAGTTAACAATAAATAACAGTTCAAGATGACAAAAGCGTCGTTGTCATTGCTATTTCTCGAGGTTAGATGCGCTTTGGCCTGTATTCGCGGCTACCACTCTGCCGAATTCATAGGGCCTAGTTTATTAGGTTTCATTCCTGTCGCTGTGTAGATGTCGTACTGGTAGCATGTACGTACATGAACGCGGACCAGCTTTCTTTACACGGATGCATAGCCTTTGTGAGTAGCTGTGGTAGCCACGGCAGCAGTGAGCCGGTGAAGATGCCTGCCGATATTGAAACGTATATGAAGGTGTGAGTGACCATTAACGAGCGATTTTAGCTCGACGATCAAAACGCGGCCTTTGGTTGCCAGAGGGCGGTTCCTTCCGCTTTGGGTCATCTGGCTGCTGCAGCTGCGGCTACTGGCTTCGCTACCTCTTACGCTGATGAGAGCCGATGGCGGGAACGGTCGTTTAGCGGCTTTTGGGACCATCGCTCCAGATGCCCTTTTTTGCAGGGCAATCGACGAGATACACCGCCCTTCCTACCTCTGGTCATCTACCTTCGGACTGAGGCGTGACGGAGGGGTTCGATGTCCCTTTACTGAGGCTGGTGTGGGAGAGTAGGGTAATAGAAGCAGTACTGGGTATCTGCTTCTAGTGTTCAAAGCTCAAGTAATGGCGCTTCCAACGACTGGAGGCGAACGTGCTCTAGGCCAATTAACCTGATAATCTCTGCTGTTTAGTTTGTTTAAGGCCGCTAGGTTAGCCTCGTATACAAGACTCGGACAAAGCATCGGTTCTTATTTCATTTAATTTTATCTTTTTTGCTACTGGTATTAACGTCAAATATACATATGCATAGGTAGGTATTATTATGTAACGTATAAATGCACGTGCGTCAGTGAACGTCGGTTTACCAGGACTCATTACGAAAATTCGAAACATAGAGATTTTAGAATTTCTTTTATTAAGAATTAACAAGATGATTAAAATAAGAAAGAACTATATTCCTGAAGTATACATTGAATCATTTTCTAACTTGATATAAGTGGAATAAAGGGATTAATGTAAACAAGACGAAAAGCTGTATCTGCAAGGGCCATAGATATTTTTTTTTATATTTGTTTATTTATTGGTCGGTTTGAGTTTCTCAATACCGATAGACATGTATGTGTGTATATCGGTCAAAACGATTTATGAAGACGAGCAGCTGACACACGTTATTGCGTAGTAACTGCCGCTGTTTTTTCTTCCCCTGCACGCACTCGATACTACCCATGATTCTTTTTTAGTTTATACAGCATCGATGCAGTCTTTAGTAGTGCAAATCTTAACCCGGTGTTTTCAACCTCGGACAATGGTTTTAAGCGTTTATTCTTCGCTCGGTCGCTTCTTTTTCCTTTTCAAAGTTTCGTGTCAAAAAGTCTTTGAGGTAGCTATGTCATTTCTCCAGGCAGGGGTTCGAGTCGCATTGACAACCTTCTTCTGTCCGCGGGCAATAAATCTGGGTGTCGCCATCAGCGCCATCCACATAATCAGGATGATCATCGCTGTCATTGACACCTTGGTGTCTTTCTTCCGAGCCCGTTTTCAAGCTGCCCATTAGCAGTCCAGGTGACATCTTACAAACGCTGCCGACTAGTAGAGGTCTCGCACGTTTTTGTAATATTCGAGGATCTCTGTCGAATCTGGGCACCCTCAGCAACTCGCTATCGATCTCGGCGACCGGCACCACTTACCTATCCTAACCAACGAAGCCTCGTCTAGAGCCAACAAACTAACCACTGCCTCACCATAACCACAAATAATGTTGTCGCTACTTCTACCAACGGTCCCAACAAAAACATCGAGAGCGATGCCGGCAGAAGCAACAATAACAACAACAGCAGCAAAAATGACTGCTTCTACAGCAGCCCAGCTTCTCTCGCGCTGGGTGCTTTTTCTGCCGAATAGTAGTACTACTCTATCGAGTTCAACAGCGCGCATAACCAGCACCCCAAGTTGTCGCCCGAACAGTCCTCCTTTATGTTGTATTCCCTGCCGTTTGCGAGCTCTCTCTCTGCCTTATGGCAGTTCTGTTCGCTTACTATGGCTTCGTTTTGGCTGTTGTCGTCTTCGTCGTCGATATCATCTCACTAATAAACTGCTTGTTTTGAAAGCTGCTCGAACGTCCTCCGGTCGCCTCGATACTCACTAGCTGGTAAGCGCTCTTCTTACTCGTAGTGGTGGCAGCAATAGCAGCTACTGCAGTAACAAGCTTTTAAGCCGGTCAATCAAACGAGGAGACAAGAAAGACGACGAATGATTTGTCCGCGAACCGTTAGCGAGTGTCTTGCTATGATCGAAGGGCCGATGGCCGTCTTTTTGGCCTTGTTCATGAGCCTCGTCGGTGTCGTTAATCCACTCGTTTTTGACCTTTTGTGGACCTTTCAATCGCGATTGTAACTAAATGTAACTAGTTTATGTAGGCTGCGGCTGTGCATCACCGCAACAATCACGGCCATGTTGACCACAACTTTGTCGATGACAATGACAATAGGCTTATATCTATATTAGGTTCGAGAGAAGGGCTCGCGACCTCTACGATGATTTGCAACTATTTTATAATGCGAGCTTGAAAGAAATACGGCCCTCTATTGCGGTTTCCGCGGAGTCCTGTTGCTAATGTTGTCGTCTCTAACGTTTCCTGGACTGGTTGGTTTATGTTTCGTCGCGTGATATGTTCGCTTGCACCTCATCATCATTATTATTACCCTGTTTACGTCCTGCGAAACATGGTCTAGTGTCGAGTGTAAAGCCAGTAAAACATTCTTACACGTGTCCCTTTTTATTTCACTTATCTATATATTTATCTCACTTGCAGTCCGCTCTTTCGTTCGTTAGTAAGATCTCAATGTGCATAGCCTGTTGTTTCAGACAAATAGGCAACACTACCCTTTTCACTGTCCTTAACCAGTTTTCGTATGCCTGTCGTGCTGAATAATAATATCTTTTTGTGATTGTCACTGGAAGTGGTAACACTAGATGAATTAGGACGAAGGCCACTTCGAGCACTTCGCTTCCCAGGATCTATAAGAAACTATCATTAGAGGGCCAACAGGAATTCAGTGCAACTGGCCAGCTCAAAGAGCAGGCTTTGCTGCGCGCTGCGCTGAGTTTTGAATCCAGCGTATACTAATGGCTTGATAGAATGCAGTCCACCAGTGGCAGTCGTAATGAAAAAATAGTGATGTCTGAAAATGAAGTCATTGACACTTCACACTGTTTTCCAGATTTGGTTGATCCTCATGTTGCGAGCCGGATGCACCGAGTAAAACCTTCCTTCACCAGTCGAACAATAAATAGAAGAAGGTTAGGGGAATCGAAGCGGAACTATTTAGATTATTCAAGAACGTGAGCATGCGGGGGGTGGGGGGTCATGACTACTTGATACTCGTCATTTGACCTTCTCCAATGTCTTTGCCTCGTTTTTCGTTAGTGCTTAGAGCAACACGCTACATAGCCTACCATAAGTGTGTTTATCACAGAGAGTCACAGCTGTAACACAGCCTAACTGGACTGGCGTCTGTATCTACAATTGCCCAGAGCGTTGGTGTCCGCAATTTGAAAGCAACTCAGTTCCCAATTACCTGCATATGAGACGCGGCATACTGATATTTTTTCCCGCAGACTGTGCTCGGCGAAGGTCTACGTCCACCCGGATCGCAGCTGCGCTAGCACACATTCGTTGACTTGTACATAAGGCTCTACGTCTGCGCCGGCTGCCTCGAGACCGATTAAAACGGGCCTATCCGTAAATTCCGATCTTTGACGAGGGCCATATATTACTGACGTATTTATGGCTTCCGCGATTGAGTACGTAGAAAACCACAGTCGTCCAAAGCTTTCTTACATCTCAGCATTCGATTCCAGATGCCGCCTGATGACATAGCACATCACCTAATGGAAGTACACGTAGTGTGTTATCAAGAGAAACGGCTGCCAGCAGGCGTTATTGTATCACGCAGAGTTTCGGGATAGTCGACACCCTTACGAGCAGCTGCGCCAGTAGTCGCGCTAGCGACCGCAATAGCAGCGGCAGAAGAATCTGGGTCTGTGACAATCTGCAGTTATTAAAGGGGACCCCGGGCTGTTTGGTAGACTGTGAAAGAAGAGTTTTCGTCACCGCGTTGGTGCACCCTATGGTATTGCACTGTCTGCCAGCCCCGACCACTGCGCTTGCATGATCATCTGAAGCAAAAGGACTAGTAGCCTGTTTAAACTTTACGGATATGGGACATGTTTGCTCCTCACGGACACAGCATTTACAAGGAAGGGCCTAGGGCGGAGGGCCTGGCTCAGCAGGTTCCTCGAACTAGCTTCTTTCGCTCTCCTGCTGCTGCTGGCCCTGCCTTCCTTCTCTCTCTCTCTCTCTCTCTCTCTCTCTCTCTCTCTCTCTACCTCGGTGTATTTCAATAACTGAGCGTCGCATGGACCACCTAAGCCGACGAACGCTTCTCTGTAGAGTTTAGAGAAAGTGCAACGCAGAGAGGACAATTGTCGTCGGGGGCAACGTTGGCCGGCATTAAACGGTACCAGCTATCTAGACAAACTGGTAGTCAGAAGCGGTGGGAGCGACGCGGAAACGATTCAGGGAAAGTTCGGGGACCTCAATCCTCTACGTGTTGGTCCTACCCGAGTTTAGGTCATACCGGACCAGCCCCAGCTTGTCGTAGCGCACTACGTGACGCGGAGCGAAGTTAACTTGTTTGAAGAGTAGCAGGAAAAGAAGAACCGTTGCCTCGGCCGCTCTCAGCGTGGTACGGCAGCAGCCAGAAGTTGTTATGGCGCCTTTAGGACATTTGCGCCCGTTGATTCGTCTGATGGCCTTCGTCGTCGGTCAGCAGCAGTAGCAGCGGCAGCACTACCACCACTTCCATAACCATTGGTTTCTTATGACCTCGTCATTGTTGCCATTACCATTATTTTAATTCCTTTAGGATTTTTCTAAGAGAGGTCCGTTAGCTCAGCCAGTCAGTGAGTAAGTCAGTGCAGTGATTATCGCAGCAAAATCACAGCTACGTACACTACTCGTACTGCAAAGCTCATAGCCCAATCCGTTGCTTCGGACACAACGAGAACAAACCACCCCAACAAGCAATGTATGGTGCGAGCTAGCGAACTGCGAAGTTCGTTCCCGTCAGATCAGAGCTATCGAACCAGAGAGAACAAGAGACTGGAAGAGATGCACACGACCGACATTGAGCCAATAGCCATACCGGCCTGCTAGCAACGAAGTGGCGGTAAACAGCCGATGTGTATTCACACTACTGCCACGCTTTCTATAGAACTGCAGAAGTATTGCCATGACATATCGTTGCGTATATTGTCAGCTAGTACTAGTAGTACAGGGTCGTGTCACTAGTGTCCTTACCCACAGCCTTTCAATGACGTCCCCGTTTCAGCTGTTGGTGACCGCCCAACGTACTACATGCTGTTGTTGCTGCGACAACAGCGAGTGAACGGGATAAAAACGAAGGGCGCATAAGAGGGGGTGATGCCAAGGGGTGTGACCGACTGCAAACGCGACACGGGCTAAAAGTGAGCCGACTACCCCTTGTACGAAATGTGGTCAGCAAGCAATCGAGCAGTCAGTGGCTAGCTAAAAGAGGAGTGCTGCTTATAATGCACGGCGGGGCACGCAAAGACGAGCGTAGGATCCTCGAGAAACCAGTCCTTTGTGAAAACATCTAATACGACAAAGGGCGGCCAAAGCGGCGCTACTGTTGGACGGGTCTCGCTCGCTCGCTCGCTCGCTCGCACGCATGTTTTGTTTCGTTCGTCGGTCTGCGTTGTCTTTAATGCCCGATTCCCGTTGCCCCTACTTCATACCCTCGAGTAGCATGGTCCCATTTGTCCCCCCTCCTAGTCGACTGTGTCCGCCTTCCGCACTGTATGGAACTTATGAGCATATCAACTTGTGTCTGTGTCGCTGCTAACCAACGAAACGACGAATGGAATAGCGGACTGACGTCCGGCCGCCGCGGCCTCTAAGATGGGCCGGCATATTGCTAGGACCCTTACAACTACTTTACATCGGCTGGGACCTTGCCGTGCAGTTTTCTTATGCGCAATCAGCACCACTGCAAATATACTACTTCAGCTTTTATAACCGCCGGCGGCAGCACTTGTCTTACTGTCGCTACCATGGTCACGATATTGAAAGATCTTGGTCAAAGCAATGGTGGTAATAGCAGCACTAGCTATGGTTGCAGGCAGCCATCGTGGTGGCCTAGAGGGGCCGGTCGATACAGCGAGACTGCAGTGTAGAGCCGCTGCTGTTGTCGCCGCGATACACGTCGCTGGCCGTCCAGCTGAGTGGATGGTCTGTGGCCAATGCCCAGCTATTCCTTTCGGTCCGGTCGGGCCGCTTGACAGACTGGGAATGAACGTGCGGGACATTTAGGCTTAATGAGTTCCTTCGGTAAGCTTGAAGGAGACGACGAGGGGAAAAGGATGAAGACGAAGAAATTAAGATCGTTTACGAATGATGGCGACGCCGATGTCGGTGACCCGGAAGCGGTCGAAAGAAAGACACGGACATCGACAACTGCGACGACGGCGATGGCGACAAGAGGCGACCGTACTTCGTCCTCCTTCGAATGCAGGCTCTTGAGTTTCTTACGGTTCTTACTTAAGGGAAAACAAGAGAAAACGGAGTGAAAAGTGAAGATAGAGGAGGAAGACGAATGTAGCCGGCAAACGAATGTCCGTCGCCCATAAGCCTAGTCGTCCTTGAAAAGACGACATCGTCACAGGGTTCGTCAGGAAGGATTATAGTGTGCTGTCACTGATGGTCACCAAAGAAGACGCAACTCAAATGGGAATGAAAAAACCGTGCTGATCAGTGGAACGAACCGTCCGTCCGTCCGTCCGTCCGTCCGTTTGTTAGTCAGCAACGCTAAAACGTTTTTTTCGATACGTTTATGGGGAGGGAAGGGAGACGCTTGCAGATGCCGGGATAACATCGGCCAACTACGTATACAATGCATATAATGTTATTTACAGGAGTAGATCTGTGTGTAAGATATATACTAATCAAATGCGCCACTACATGAAAACGAAAAGTGGGTCATTCAGAAAACGGACTCATAGCATTAGTGCTAGTAACGATTGATACGTAATATCAGTTATTAGCTGTATATTAAAGCAAAAAAAAAGATAACATACCCACACACACATATATGTCCACGAAATGCATATATGAACCCGACACCAAAACCTGTAATCCACGTTGATATGTTATTATTATAAGCGGCCCCTGTCAACTCGACCCGTAATCAGAAATTTGAATCTAACGTCCTCGACTTGTGTTCGTGGGTGAATATCAATATTATCTCGTACCGTATGCTTTGCCACCGTCAATCCCCAGCTTGCCAAATGCCCTTTCTCTTTTCCTAAGGCCTTTAATCTTAAGCAAGCCGATCTACGAGAAACGAACGCCAGATAGAATAATACAGCTAGAGATAATAAGAAAATGGGAGCGCCAAGCCACCAACTAATAGAAACCAAAGGTGAGTGTCGGGGTCAAAGGGGGCTTTCAGTGACGGGTGAATCCCATAAAGCGACAAACAAAACGCACGGAAACTCTCCATTATTTTTTCGTCCTGCTCTGAATCGAGTGCTGCGGACAAAGCCTCTACAATGACCGGCGACAGCCCAGATTGAAGGTTATTTGGCAAGGCCGTTGTGTTCGCATCTTGATTGCTGTTGATTTTACAGAGCAGTAGTTGAGGGCATGAAATGCCACGTCGCTAACGGTTCTGTGTGTTGCTGATCTTGTCCGAGTATGAGCGGTATTTTGAGTCTTTCGCTCGCGTCGCTTAAGGTCGAAAGAGATTGGAGCTTAAGGCAGAAGAGATGGAAACAGGACGAATCGCAAAACAGGTTAACATAGGGGCGTGGTTACTGTGTAAGGCTAAACCTTTGCCTGCGGACCTTTGTTTTTATTCTGGCGTCTTTAGTCCTCTTTTCTGTCTCTGCCGGCTACTGAACGTACCGTTGTTCTTTTCTCAAGCGCTTTTTTTGTTCCTGTCTCACCCAGTCGCTTTGAAAGATTGTTCCAAGTGTCAATGCAACCCCAGAGCCGGTCAGCTTGGTGAGTAGTCGGGGTCTGTCATGGCAGACCGAGCTCATTTACTGTATTCTATATGCGGTTCACCCAAAGACATCAACGAACTCTCACCTTTAGACCTTCCACTCTCGTAGCGCAACTGCTTATCGTCCTACGTTGAACCACCACGGGAGAATAGTAATGAACAGAAGCGTAACATGCTCAAATTTACGTCTGGTCTTAGTATACGATATAGACTCTCAGACTGCATAGAGATATATGGACTACAAGGACGGGTGATCGGCGACTTGATTTCTCAAACGTTTTTCCCGTCGGTCGCCCGGAATGAAGAACGACGTCGAATTAATTCCGTTACCCAAAGGAATCAATTTCAGAATATATAGAAAAAGTTCTGTTAATTGTGAAAAATATTTTTTCTTTTAATCGGCTGCAAAAGTGTAGGCCGACACGTACATTTGCTCTGACTAAGGTAACATGATTGCAACAGATATCAATATTTTCGATCCCAGTGCAACAGAGGCTTCTGTATCGCAGAGTGGCATATATCGAAACAAGGGGAATAAGATATGATTTATGCCTATCAGCAATACAATGCCCTTTTCACGGCTGTCACAGCCTTATCATCGTCCTACTTCTATGACATCTGTAGCCAAGTAGTATGTTATTTACAAAATCCTACCTTAGTTAAGAACTGTCTACGTGCCTTGAGATAAACTTAGATCGTAAATCAAGGCCATAGAAGCTTTCCCTATTTTACTCCTCAATGAAAATATGTTTAACTTACATATTTTAAGCTTAGAATTATAATATAACTAGGGCTATTCTAAAGCGTTCTCAGTTGGTGAGACAATCTCTTATACATTTAGTCCCTGGCCTCTGTTTCGATGAATTCCAGTATGTTTTTTTCATAAACAAGGATAATTTCATTGTGGTTTCACCACATTGTTATAGTGTGCGCAAAAACAACGGCCATTAACTATATATCGATTCGTGTTATATGGCCCACATATGGACAGCCGACCTACAGTAGGTGATAATTATTGGTAAAAAGTCAACATTCAAGAGTACGGCATTGTGTTGAGACGACCCTAATTTCTAATGTTTCTACAGTAGATACATATATACACACGCATACATATACTGTTTACTATCAGTATTAACCCAAATTTTTTGCTATTTATGTGTTGTCTGTATATTCGTATGAGATTTGTTTGAAAAAAATACTATTTTTCGAAATAAAACTCTTCGGAAAGAACGAGCTATTGCCTCGAAATCACATACGTCGTATCTATATATAAAGGTAAGCTATCGCTGAATTTTACAGGTAGATACTAAATAAAGTGACAAAAACCTTCGAATCTCAATGACTTGATAAATTGATCGATTTTGACGCTTGATTTACATATATTGGTGAGGGAATGGCGTGGAGTGGCAATCGGTTATCTAAGTTGAAACTTTGATCTATGAATTTTTCGTGCAAGGGCTTTTCCGAATTATTTAGTCGACCTAGGTTTAAGATAATGATACACACTAATCATCAATGCAGATATAGAAAGTATTAGGTTGTGTTTGATCGCCTCTTAAAGTACTTCGATTACTTACTATTTTACAGCATTATGTTAAAGCAAAGTACTATCGATTGTGTACCAATGAAATTCGCAGTTGCCAAGGGGCGGACATATGCGTCACGCTATAGGATGCAACACAAATAGTAATGATCATTGTTATCGAAAAGCTCTGCCTGCGAGCTTTGCTTGAATAGACGCAATATTGATTTGCTGCTTCGACCCTGCCTACTACGGGTGATCCAGGTTCTCTAGCGTACAGCTCACGGACAAGACGCCGTAGTGCAAAGTAGAGTGCACAGCAGCTAACAATTATCGCTGACGACAGAGCCAGGAAGCTTGGAGGGTCGGCCCACAATGGCTAAAGCAAAATGGCCTGGCAATGAAATAGCACAGAAGCGCAAGGCAAAACATGGCAGAGGGATGAAGCACGCAGTGGCAATGAGCTGGCGGGCCGGGCAAGAAATTGTGGAGGTGCCAGGGCACAGCCAGAAGCTGCCGCCACCGCCGCGGTGGCAGCACGGTGTGCTGCTTATCGGTGGCGATGGTGATGTCGTCGGAAATAAAATTGATAAATTTTATTTTATATGGGCAAGGTCGTTGTCACAGCCGCAAAGCGGTAGAATGATAGTAGAAAAAAGAGCGCCAAACGGCAACAGCAGGACAGCGGACGATGCCGACGATGAGACAAGCGGAGCGGAGCAACAACGACAACTCGGTATAGCGCGATGACGAGCGCCCCTCCTGGCGTCGTATTGCCTTTGAGATAAGGATACTGGTCTGATGGTTCTCTTTGCCACCGGCTCCCTCTTTCTGCATTTCTCTCTGGTTTTTTTCTGTTTCTCCTCACATTTACGGCCGTCATAGTTCGGCATCGCAGCAAAACACAGACGAACGGCAGCAGACCAGGGACACACGTGTGTATATATATGTACACATACATATACACGCGCGCATAGTCACACATAGAAGTACGCATCGTTTTTCCTGTCTATATGCAAACAGACACACGCATAGACAGACCCAGTTTATAGTAGTACGATGGCCATGGCGTGTTAAGTTACATGAGACAACGAACACGAAACAGATACGCCGCTCATTTACGGATGTGTCAATGGTTGGCACACCGAAGCGAACGGGTCCAACCAGCAGCGTTTGTTTGTGCTAGCTGGCCACTGCAGCGGTAAAATACAGGAAAAAAATAATGTGGTTGTGCTGGAGGCGGCGGCGACGGCGACGACGACGATATAGATGAAGGCAAAGATGGTGACCGCAATAGGGGACCGTCTGCTGCGGCGCTGATGGGCTCACAGCGAGATCTCAACAAGCAACGAGTGTACTGAAGGCAAGATCGTGCTTGAAGCACAGAGGTCCACCGGAAAAGGAAGGCGCAAAAGGGCGGGGGGGGAGAAGAGAAGCGACAAAGAAATCAGGCAAGAGCTAGTGACTCTATGAAGGAATGAACGATCGACTGATATGACCGATAAGCCACGTTCATACTACTCCGTATCTCCGTTTCCTTTAGCCCACCGTTCTCCAGAAGGTATCACTTCGCGTTGCTCTGAACGATAAATAAAGGTCAGGGGCGGTAACGCAGATATTAGAAAACCTCATGTCAGGCGGACATGTGCATGCATCTATAGCGGGTCATAGGTTGCCTTCTCTTATGATAGCATAATGGATTATGTATGGAATGGCGACGCAGACCTTGCTGTAAGAAGATGAATACACTTATCGTATAAAGCCTACACTCTAACCGGCAAACTGTCCTTGTAAACGACAGGCCCTGTCGCAGCTAGTCAATTAAATGTGGCCTGCCATTGTTTGCCACTGGTCTGGAACGTACTCTAGAGAAAAGCGGGGTTAGAAAAAAATCTTTTTTCATTTTTCTACCATTTATATCATCAGCAGTTCGTATCTGCACAATATAAGGACGAGTTGTTCCTAATTATTCTAAAGCAATTTTACCTTGCCAAGTAAAAACATGATATTACAATTACAAGACATTCTATAAATATTGCTGATGTTATAGCACTTGCATCGATCTTTAACGTTGCAATGATAGATAGGCAGATACGCACGCCGCTCGCCATTCGCCTATACGTCAGCTAATTAGATAAATTAGTTAGTCATTACCCGTGTCGGTTTCACTTAAGCGATACTATGATGGCAAGAGGCGAACAGATTTCAATATTAATTCCTCCCAGCGTACTCGCCTCAGCAGGGCCCATAGATCAATGTATATTCTCGTGGACTCCCATAGACTACTTCTAGTGAACAGTACATCTGTAGTAGAATTCAGTTTCTTCGCGCGATACAATCGCTAGCGATACTCCGTGTAGACCACTACTTGCCGACACCGCTCGACATCGGCCAACATCGACGGTTCCCGTTGAAGTCCACGATCAGATACGCATAGCCATTGTGCATACGTTCATGCTCTTTATGCTGTGTCAGAACGCACTCGTAACCAGTGAAACAGCTGTATATGGGACGGAAGAAAGGGAAATAGAAATTAAGGGGCTGTGTACGAGGCCGGTTACGTCGTTGCTGGCTTCGTTCCCTTCGGCAGATTGCCTGGGCTACTACTGGTGGTGTGCGATTGTCTAGTCATCGATATGATGATGTTGAAGGACTTTAGTCGTATGAAGTCGTCGCCAGTGCAACTTTCATTCGACGATTCGGAAATCCGATGAATCCAGCAGAACTCGACCGATCGGCCTAAGGCCGCTGTAGCAGAGACAAGCACCTTGCCTATCATGCCTGGCTGGCACAGACCGGAATACGCAGCGCCACCAATGGTTGCCCCTACACTACCGTCGCGTAGACGGCAAAAATCCGTAAAAACAGTATCATCATATCGGCGTGACCTACTCATATCAAAGAGCAAGCGTTTCCGACTCTTCCAACGCGAGCGAGTAGGCCGTCTACTATTGTAGCCCGCGGTCTCGTAGGCTCACCTCGTGCCGATCGTTCGGCCAGCGATCTGGTTGCCTAATTGGCATTCACGTTGCTCTATAGCACTCCCCGAACTCTAACAGCAAAAGAAGCGAAAGCAACAGTATGGGTCTGACGATCCCGCGGTTACGCAGATGTGCTGCTGTTAGCCTTCATGCTATTGGTACCGGCTGGTCCCCTCTATACTGTACAACGATATAGGTACTCATAGCCATAATTTGGGGAGCATACGTCCACTCCAGACTGCCCGTGTATTATAGATGGATAGTATAGCTTCTCGGGCTACAATAGCTAATATGTCAACCGTAGCCGTAGACAGTAGATTCATGTCAGTCGAAGCTTATTGCGGGTCCAACGAAATACAAGCGATAAATGGGGTTCATAACTGTGGAGGCCTGGAACCGTAGCTACCTCTCTTCAAATCCCTCCGAAGGCACTAACGAACTAAAGGGTCATTTTACGTTCGGGCTTAACAATTACAATTAACTGATTCGTTATATTATACAAATATGCGAGTATATCCGCTTACAAAGACATATATATATCAGCCGTTTAATGCAATATCAGGGCGGTTTCTGGTGTAAGACTGGGTGTATATCTATTGCATTTATAATGACGATAACATGCGGCACTGGCTCTGTGATCTTTGCTGACATTTTTTTTTATCACAGTTCTCCGCATTGCTTAAAAGGCCCAACCTTCGGCTACGGAGCTAGCTGCCCGCAGTCGATTCAGGTTTTTTTAGCTGTAAATGCTTAGAACGTACCGCATCAAAAAAAATCAGGCGGTAGAGTTAGTGAATTAAAAACAGGACCAGGGACACAAAGAAACGTGGTGAAATTAGTAGAAAGTATTAATGCAAATTTAAAAAACGCTGGCTCAAGTGTCCCACTGCTGTGACGGGTATGTAGAAGTGAGATCCGATGTGTATGACAAACCTTAAATATAAACCTAAGTAAAGAGTTTTTATTAACATACACTACGTGCCAGCTATGTTTTCTTGCTTAACCTGCTGGTATTTTTTAGCACTTCGTCTCCACTACACTTACAGTTATGTGTAACTTTGCAGAACCACAGCTTTGTTTTAAATATTAAACGCTGCGTTAAAAGAGTTCGGCAACACATTTCTGTTTTTTTCATTTTGAGGCAATACAGCAGCAGAGGCTTCATGAGACAATTACCCTAACTCTAGTATATTTCATTATTTATTACAGAGGGAACCAAAAGTCTTTTTGGCAGTTTAAAAGTTCTCATTTTGCATTTACTAAGATAACAAGAGTGTAAAATATAGTAAAAGTAAACCAAAGCTGTCAAGAAACTGTATATACAAAATGTATACAAGAACATTGTCACCATACAACAATAGTAAGCGATAGATAATCGGACAAACACAGGCATGAGCCATCGTTAGTTTCAATCGGCAGACCGAGTTTATTCGAAAACAAATATGGTCGCCAAATGGTGAAGCCGATGCCCAATAACAATTAGATTGGGTCGTCTGCTAAGTTGACACGAGCACTCATAATTCTTGCGATCGGCCTCGCATGCTTCGTACGTATCTCTCTCTCTCTCTCCATATCGCAGTCTCCGTATCGAGTATACAATTGTCAATAAATCTATACGTTGAATCCCTAATAAAGGGATTTGATGGGTGAATGATCACTGAGTGCACTACCTAATTAGGTCTGTTTACCATACGCATAACACTCCAGCTGACGATTACCGAATAACCTCAATTTCAGTGAACGAAGTTCCTTATTAGACCGAATCGATATACCTAGTATACATAGATTGTGCGCAATGCCAGTGACCCCCCGGCGATCTCTAATACGTCTTTTCCTCCTTTGCTTATAAGGATACAACAACGTGACTCCGGGGTCTATGAATTTCCAGAAAGGTACAAACATTGTCCGTACTCCTTCTCTCCCTGTTAGGAACGCATGGTAAAATTATTTACTAGGTTGTTATTGTATTTTTACAATCCGCAGGACAGACAGGTAAAAATAAATGCCGTTGCACATGAGCCTGGAGCAAAATTAGCTCGGGAACAACAATCGCCGGTATCATTTCTATAGGGATCCTGTAGTGCAAACACCTATTGAACAGAGTCATTTGAACGTATTGAATCGGGCTTTTATCCCAAAAAAGCAATAAGGAAAGTTATATTAGATTGGGAAGAAATGTAGCCTAAAGATAGATCAGCGTTTTAATCATAGAGCATAATTTAATTTACCAATTTTTGCCACAAGCAACACCTTTCAGTTCCCAGCTTCAGTCCGGTATAGCTATTATTAGAAATTTCCATATACGCGAGATCAAGACGTTTTGACAGGAGTAAAAACAAAATAGAAAACAGTATTTTAGCAAGTTTTCAGGAACCAATAAAAGCACACTTACGGACACCAGAGAAGCGATTATGATTTGTCAGAAACATGACGACGTTAATCTAGATGCTTTATCTGTTTTTAGCAGATACTCAACAAAGGAAATAGCATAAAAATGAGTCGTTTATTAAATGAAAGACGTGTCTTTCATACGCATGGTCGATAGAGCTCGCCGAATTAAATACTAACAAGAACTTACGGTTGGAAGAACCACTGCACAGCCCCAAGTGATCAAAAGCAACGTCAGAAACGGTGTCTACCAGCCCGATACAGCAGCCAAGCTGCAAATATCTCCGACTTTACATAACACATAGCCACTATATCAAGGCGTCTCTTCAGCCCATGGCGGGCAAATCCTCAATAAAATATGTAATGCATGTTGACACGTGTCCATTCTCTCTTATGAACCTCACCTATAACCTGAAGCATACATTCGAGTGTCGTGTTATTTAGTAGCTGATCAATAATATTTACGTTTATTGAGTTACTATTATACGCCTTATATTGATCTTGCAAGAGCATTCGATCCCAAACTTGCTGTTCAATCGAGCCTCCCTTTGAAGCATGCAATACCGGAAACGACATTGACGATTCCACAACAGCTAACCAATGCTATTACAGTGGACTATAGCCTCGAAGCCTAGAAGAAGATAGCCTTCCGCCGGCGCTCGCTAAAAGCGGACTGGATGAAAATTTTGCCGATGGCATCCATACGTAGTGCATCTCTATCAGACATGCTTTCATTTTTATCGACAATGCTACGGGTGGGCGGGTGTAGGGCAGTACAAACGAACAATCGTTGTTCCTGCTTCAGTGCTTGTATATAAATGTCTGCTTATGTTTTTATATAAGGGTATGTGAAACGGCTATGCGCAACGGGGTATATGGAACTCTATTTGGGTGCTGGGGTCGTGCTGCGTCGAGGTCTCGGCATGAGTGGTCTACACGTGTGTACTGAGTGTGTTGACTGCTGTTGGGGCCACGGTAGACGAGCGAACCGTCTCTTTTCCAGTCAGTCCCCTTATTTGGTTAGGGGTTGGCCAGTCCGTGCTGTGAAGAGGGTTCAGAAAACGACTGTGTGTGAAGCGAGGCAAAGCAAAGAACAGGAGCTCCTTTAGGCCTGAAGCCGGTCCCAGCCGTTGGGGCATCCTAAATTTCGGGGAACAAGGTCCCTTTCTCTCAGGCCCAGCTCGACCAGCCATACTACCACCGCCGCCGGGATCACTGGCCTTTGTCAAGGTCACCTTGCCCGCGAGCCAACTACTCTCTAGCTGTGCGCGTCACGGTGACCTCAAGTGATCTCGACTGTACTAGTGCTCGCTAGAACGGTTGGCTTTGGTGCGATCCTGTCAAAGCTAACGGCGATTCCAGATGCAAAAGAATGGTAGCCTAGTTCTTACATGCCATTAAACTACAACCTTAAGTATCCTCCAGACTTGTAGACCGTGATGCGTTCTTACCGTCAGTAACATGGCAGCAGCAGAATGCAAACAAACAATTAAACCAAAGCAACCTTCGGCACCAACAATTATCGCAGCGTCCATTACATCGACGCACATTGAATTTGGTTCGTACGGAAGCATATAAAAGAAGGGAACACAATTTAAGGCTGCAGACGACGAAAGTAGCGATTGCACTACAAATACGCAGTCATTATGTATTGTTGAGTAGTAGATTATCTTATAAAACGGATACCATACGACTAGACTTGCAAACGTCATATTCTATAATAACAAATCGTACTTAACAGATCCAGGTAGAAACAAAAACGTCTAACCAGATCGAGAAGAATATCGTACCAACATACGACGGATTCTCTCTCTCTCTCTCTCTCTTTTCCGTCGATATATATGTTTAAAGTCGGTGTATATAATAAGAGCAAATGGTGAAAAAAGCGATCGTATGCAACGCGATAGAGTGTGATGAGACAATTTCAAACGCTTACCAAAGCTTCAGAAATCGGTTCTTCAAAACTCAATATATATGAGTTCTATCAAGCTAAGTTACCGATACCGTGTATCTCGTGTTATTTACTCGCAACTTGGAAAGTGATTAAAACACAACGGGGAAGGTCACTCATTTTTTAATACAGAACTGAGCCGCGCGGTTTAAGAAACTAGTCTGGTTAATTCTTCGGTCTTCTGAGTAGCTCTCGACTGGGAAAATCGGTTTATTTCTTAATATCTCTAACAGTCTATTCCTGCTTGACGTAGTTTACGCCGCGTTACGAGAATTGATTTTACGTCCTCAACCTTGCTTCTTCCCTTCCTCTGATCAGCCGACGATGGTGGAGGTTGCACATGAAACCATAGAAGTGCATTTCAGCTTCGATAGCGGATGCCCTCAATCACGTGCAGTTTTGACTATGCATTAGACGGGTTGACTCTGCCATGGGACGCCGACAGGCGAAACAGTCTGTCGGATCGCCTGTGTCAGCTTGCCATGCCTGCGCTGACAAGCCAGCTTACGCTGCCAGCGCAAGCATGGCATACCATGCCTTTCTTTGTCCCGGCCTGCCCGCCAAAAGGGAGATGACATTTGCGCTAGCCTGTCGCCTGTTTCGCAGGCCAGAGCCGTTCTTGGCTAAGTTGTCGGTCTGTGAACATAATTCTTTTTTCAGCCTGTCTTTGTATGTATGTATGTGTGTTCGTTCATATGGAAGTTGTCCTCTTTTGGCTCTTTTTGCGAGTGTTCAGTGTTCGCTGCGTGATAAGAAGCAGAGGCTGGGTTATTTAGGGAAAGGGGACGTTCTTCAGAAAAGGGGGTTCTTCTCGGGGATTGTTAGGATACAGTCTTATAAAATTCGAGGGAGGCATGGGTAAAGGGAGCAGAAAAGCAGTAGCCGTAGTGGAAGCATCGATGGTGCCATCCGCCGGCTTGTTTGAGAAGCTCCCTCCTCTTATGCTTTTACACAGAAGGGAGGAAGAGACGAGGAGGTGGCCTGATCGGTTGGTCGGCCGGTCGTTTTGATAGTCATGCTGCCGCTGCTACCGGTAGTGGAAATGGCGGCAATGGTGGACGTGAGTCGGTGTGGGTGGCTGTCCCAGTTAGCAGTATTGTCTGTTCCGTTACTAGAAAAAGAACTACGCTAGAGCAGCCGGGCTTCCTAGCTTCGTCCTTAGCTAGACTGCTTCCTCTCTCTATACCTCCCTCCATCGCTCCCTCTTTTCCTCTCACTTCCCTTTCCCATTCCTGACGTTAAAGCTTCTCTTTCCCTTAACTGGCTGCGCTCATGTCGTGTCATGCGCCGGGCGTGCCGTTAGTTTGCCCAGCCGTCCACCGTCGAACTCTCCGCTCTCGCGCTGGCTCGTTCGTTCGTTTATTTCTTTTTCCCCTCCTTCTTCTCCTACTGGTACTTCCTGAGGTGCCTGCCGAAATGTAGCTTCCACAACCTGCAACAGCGAACAAAGCTCCAAACAGGCCTGCTACGTGGCAACGAAGCTATGGCGGTGGCTTGATGTGTGATAATCGAAGCGCCTTCCAGTCTGTGCGCCTCCACAAATCTCTCCGCCGAACCCTTTCTCAATGGCCCCTTTCTCCCAAATCCCGTCGCCTCTACCCCTCATCCTCCGTCGTACTTACGTAACTCGCAACTCGGTAACAGCAATAGGAACAACAACAGCGGCAAAGGCGAACACCCGTCGTCCGGCCAGTCAGCCACTTCAGCACCCTAACGCCATCGGGAGAGGAGGTCTTGCACCGGACTTTCGTTTCGGAGACAGGAGTGACCCGCCAGTCATGGATCACCCCCTTCTTCGGCCATCAAGCCCCTAAAAAGCCCCGGTCCACGTTCCCTCCACCTTTGACGGTCGCTTATTCACTGCCTCTAGAGGTAGTGAACAAGCGATGAAAGGCATTGCGAGAGACAGAGAGAGAGAGAGAAATAAAGGATATATGGTAGTCTGCCGAGTAAACTCGAGTGACATAACCAGCATACATATAGAGGATATATGAGTTAATGCTATATTTGTATAGACTAACATAATGCGAACATACTACATCTATATGCTTAAGTGTACGTACAGGAAGTTTAATGTAATTGAATTGGACGTAACTGAAGAAAAATAACCAACTGGGAAATTTTTTTGGATAATAGAAACAATAGTAGCATGCATTTCTGGGAATTGCTGCGTCCATAGTTATATTTCTTATTGTTCGTGTTATGCTATCGGTATGTAGTACCGAATGAACGCACTTTTGTATAGCTTTCTATGCTAAGCGGCATCGCGTAGTTGTAAGCATTTCGAAATGCGTATAGAAGCTAAGGAATGGATAGATGGGCATCGATTTGGCAAGGCCAATGTGGCGCTACCGGCCTCCTATATGCCGATTTGGAGGGCAGCGTCTAGCCAATGCATGTAATTACAAGTCGGTTCGCCTGCACGCTCGTCATCGCTACTAGCGCTTAAGGCCTTAGCCGGCTTATTCCATCGTTTGTTTCTAACAAAAAAACGCGTCTTGCTAGCCCGATTCTAATAGAGCGGCCAGTTTGGCGGAAGTGCGATAGCGGCGGCGAGGACCTGACGTGTGGTCTTTAAAGCGAGCCGGGTCAATGGAGGTGCCTTAAGCCACAAGGGTTGGGGCAGCACTGAGGGCAGTCCGACCAAAAACTTCCTGACGTCAAACTAGAAGAATAGCCAGTTAAGTTGCTTGTTCGCGGGCTGCCTGATCGGTCACTTTTCTGCCTGAGGTCGATTCGCCACCTATCGCGACATCAACAGTAAAGAGCAGCAGCTCCTACTCATAGTCTACTCCTACTCTTGGCTTCGAAGCTATTGCTACCGCCTTTGGTTAGGTCCCTGGCTCGCATCAACGCACTGCTACCGCCAGCCAGGCCATGGGTACTAAGCTACCTTATGGCTGCTTGCCATCTTCGGGTCGTGGTCTGTGTGTGTGTGTGTGTGTCTGTGTTAATGTATGTGCGCGTGCGTGTGATGTCCAGGAGGTCATTGCTGCTGCATTTTTGCAGTCTCGTTTTCTTTCATTGCTACAACACTGCCCCACCAAAGCAGGCTGCAGCAGCGCCATCCAGGCTTACTCACCCTCTGGCCGTTTTTGGTCTTTCCCTCATATAACCTTAATTTCCTAATTTCCCCCTAACGTTCGTTCACAGCTCCAGCATTATAGCAGGCGGCAGCAGCAGTAGTAGTAGTTGTATTACTGAAGCTGAACCCTATTGGGTTTGAGCTATTGCTTTATGTATCCTAGCAGCGATAGGGCCGGCGCCCCACCCTTGCTAAGGCCAAAGGCTAGTCGAGGCAAGTCGCGTTAATGCCCTAACAGCAGTTCGGCCACAGGCAACGGTCTTTGCTGCCTGTCATGGGCGGACAGACGAAGTTAAGCGAATGACACTGAACTGCTGATGGTGGTGGTGAGCCCCTAGAGCAATTTAGGCCCATTCGCAGGGAGAGGAATCGATTGCCAACGATCGAGTTTACCTTCGACTCGCGCCTAACGGTTACGTTGTCTGCTCCTATATCTGCCTGCCATAGCAAAAGTCAACTTTCGGTGTTTGTTAACTTAGTACGGGCAGTAATGGCTGAAAATAGTAAGAAGCTACCTTAACACATCGTGAAATTCGTAAGCATACTTCACTCCCGTTACTCGTTTCGTTTTTCTAGCACGAAAACTTAAAAAAAAAAGAGCTATTGTTTTCTTCTTTTGCTGAAATACTTTCGAATTTAAGGTAACTATGTTTGTCATTCCTTTGAAATGTTCGTTGGCCGTGTACAGGTGTCGTTGCAAATTACCCAACAACGCCCATGAACTGTGCGTGTGAATCATTGTCGGCGTCATGGGGCATTTCGTTGTATGCCGCCCCCATTTCTATTCCCATCTCTATCGAATCGTATTAATACCTTTGTAGATGCTGCATCTCGCGCAATCTCAGTTCTCGTTTTCTGCCCCCCCCTCTCTCGCTTCCTTTCGGCTAGCGTGCGATCTTACTTTCGGTGCGGTGTGCCCGTCCAATTGCCCGCGCCAGCGTTGTGCTGTCGATAAGCCGGAGGCAACGTGTTACCCACGTGTGTAATTCGACAGCAGACTACAAAGCTAAGCTGTTTAGTTAGTCACCCAGTTAGCAAGTAAGAGCGCTACCAGACCATCAGGGCTTCTCTGGTTCGTCACCGCCTACCCTCGCTTGAATTCTTTCTTTTTCTATGATGTTTCTCGCGCTGCCGCACTTTGTTTCGTTATTTCTATCTGTACACCACTACAACTATCATCGCTAGCACGGTCGTTCACGCACGTCACGCACGTGTTCGAGCACGTCAGATCATTCTAACAGAAGTAGGCCCGGCCCGTCAGTGGACAGCCGGTGTCGACAGCAACATTCACTTGACCGCCGTTTCTAGGACACTACCGCCGCCTGTACGGCCTGCCCTCGGCAGCCTCACTGGGTGCCCAGATGAGACCAGGCGGGACCGATAAGCCGCTGGCGACGGCAGGAACCCTTATATTTCAGACCCTAGGACAGCTGAGCCCTATAAAACTTCTGCGGGCCTACCAACACCGCTATGCAACAAAACGGGAAAGTGAAATTCAGCCTAGTGTATGCGTTTGGTGGTCTCATCTCATGTGTGTGTATGTTATAACCTCGAATTGATTGTACAAAAGAATTAATAATTAATACCAGCTATCAATAAACAGACACAATCGGCTCCGAAGATTGCACTCCATTAAAAAAAACACTCTGTATTCGAGCTGATTTCTTATCAGAGGTCTGTATGTGACTATGCTAGAAAAAAAAAGAAGGCATCAGAAACAAAGTCCAAAGTAGAGTTTAAAATCTTACAGAAGAGTCGGGCAGTCCTAGGCTGCAAGCTTCCCTAGCGGTCCGTTTGATATAGACTCGTAGCGTTCGTGGACCTTGTGGGAAAGAGGCAGGAGCACGAGGCTGGTTCAAAAACGACAGCAGTCGGTTGGCCTACAGCGCCAACGCAGGCAATAGGCGGCGGCAGTGCTGCCTTTCTGTAGGCGTTGTCGCTGTCAGCGGGGAATTCCCATATGTGCATGTTTGAGTCCGTGTCCACCCACACAGCAAGTTTCTTCCACGTCCTCGTTCCTCTATTTTTCTACCTTCCTTTTTTCTCTCGCTCTCTATTTTTAGAGCGAAGGCCACGACTTGAGTCTTACTCTCGAAGTTGGCGTACTGACCTCGACAGCGATGCAGGACAGAAAGCAAATGAACGGTAGCAGTAGTACGAGGTAACATAAGCAACCACAGACCCAAGCTGGTCCGTTACAGGCCAGCCAGGCAAAGCAAATTTTTCAGAACACGTTCGATAGGTGGTTTGACAAAGATGTTACGAACAAATAGAGTTTTAAGGTTAGTTATTTAAACGTACGTTAAGAATGTTGGAAAGCATTATGCCACTTTAGTCTGACGTGTCGTAATGGCATCCAGTGCAGTAGTCATCTGGTAAAGTAAATTGATAGTTTTTTTTTAAAATGTCATTATCGTCATCCACGAAGGCAGCTGCATATGCATCTTCTGCTGTGTGGCGACATGAGACTATCAAAGTTTCCACATGTTGTTGCTGTCTGCTTTATTATCTGTTTGTCGCCCAAACTAAGTTATGAAAGGCAACTTACAAGGGCTATCAACTCGGATGGATCGCCTTTGCAGGACATTCAACAACTGAGAACCGGATATGGAGAACATGAGCTAAAGGCAAACGGTACGATAAAGGCAGATCAACAATGAGTAGAAACGAGCACAAGTAATACAAAAAATTAAACTTTTTAGTACCTATCCAGTTCTGAAGCTTCAGCCGACGAAATAGCTAGGAAGGGGCTTGCTGCCCTGGAGCTGAGCCAAAACGTTCGTCACTCACAGAGTGCAGAATAGCCTACGAAATCAGTGTCAGAAAATTTTAATCGACAAGCGGTAGCCATTTGTTTTTTCCTGCTTGTTGTGCTGTCTTGCAACCTACGTTTATCACCATGCTTAACCGTTTTCAGCAATATCACTTCTTCTTAGTTTAAGCCGGCCATTCCGTTTGCTTTGGGTTGAACTGAGTGATGAAAAGGGTGTCATTTGAGGTCATTATTGCTCGTGTACAGATCAAAGTTACAACGTTCCAGCTGCCAGAACCGTCAATGCTGCAACTATAAGTAAGCGACGGTTTCTAGCACTTCACGGTGAGCCCACCCCATCTTAGCATTCGGGCGTCATGTGCCATCACGTTTCCCCACTCTACGACTACGGATAACTTTCAAAACGGCAAGCGTTTGCAGTGTAGGCTACACTATGCGGAACTTACTGGTGGGATGGCCTTTGGGAGAGTCCGATTACTGAAAGTTCGCCATTGAAGCCAAAGTTATTAGGAACAACAAAAAGCCACAAAATCCGTTACGAGAGAGTATGAATGAATGAAATGCTTTGGGAGCATTTTACTGAAACGGAAGAATTAACTGACATCGGGTGGTCAAGATCGATGTTAAAACAAATGGTCTGTTTTCTAATATTCTGTAACTTCTATAAGTTCCTCTGGAAGGACAGTAAACGAAGAGGATTAACTAGAAGTTTTTACATATCTACCTAAATCTAGCAAAAGGTTGTAGTATATAATCAAATATTAATAATAAAAAGTGTTGAGGTACAACGGGCTCGATTAAGGAATTTTCGCACCTCTAGCCAATATTAGTGCCACTGTCAGTTACGTACGATTATATAACAGAACAATATATTTCCATTAACGAGTAGATAATATAGTGCAATCAACCGAAGTGTTTTTTGGTATTTGGAAGCCAAAGATGTTGATGTACAGGCTCATCCTCCGTATGGCTTATTTCCGCCGATGACCCACTTAGCTTATTTTATAAAGGCACAGCGATCGCGGTATAAAAATACATTCACACACATACCAAAACAGATAGGTACACATCGATATTTGATGATAGAAGCCCAGCATAGTTCGGTTTGCAGTCAGCAAAAATGACGCGGATACGCTCTACAAGGTACATGGGCATTCGTGAGGGAATCGCCGCGTGGTAACCCATAACGTCCGCCATACCGAATCCAGCTCCAGACCCTGCGATAAGTTTTGTCTTAGAAATCGGCCATTTTCGTCTGTTTGATGCCGCTGTTGCCGTTGTCAATGACGACGCCATTGCTCTCACTCGAAAAGTCGGACATCTTTCCGTATGAACAGAAGCAACAATTACAATTTGTGTAATTGGTAATAGGCGAAATCGTCTTAATGAGCATATATACGTCCAGCTCGCTATTGGTTATGGATCCAGAGGCAAATGTTGTTTCGTAGTAGTAGTAGTATAGATGATCAACACGGGTGGGCCCAATTAATAGCAATCGGCCATTCTGGTAGCACTAACAGTATGGAAGTTCTATTAGTTATCGTAATCGTAATAACTCATGCAAGCCCCTCTTGCAAAAAGATACAATGTTCATGTGTCACTGGGTCATGCAGCGGCACACGACCGATAAAGAGTTACTTCATCATCGTGCAATAATACGGACCGCTATTTCTAGACGGCGTCTATCGGTGCCAATAGATTTAGCGGATAATAACGTCGTACATCGGCTAAGGTCGTCGTACGTTCATTCCACTCTTAACGATCAGACGGAGAAAAGCCTAAATTCGTGCCGAGGAAAGACTAATTGCCACTTCCCCATTAATCGGGCTATTTTTTATACAGATGATTTACAGTGGCTCATCATGACATAAGCGTTTCAATGGAAGGCATTGGTGCATTCATCGTTAAAATGGCAAACGATATGGAGATTTTAATCGAATCTCAGCTGCGTTATGCTTAAATATGCCATGACAGAGTGTTTCTACACTCGTCCGTTGCACTCGGTAAAATTTGATTGTTAAAATGTACTATAGTGTATTAGCGTATTTCTCTCTAGATACTGAGAGATATCAATATGTACAAATGTAGAGGCGCATATATATACGTATATATATATGAAAAGATCCTTGTCTCATTTAGCAGTCTTGATTTGATACGCTAAATACAATATAACGCTATGTTATTGCTACGAGCCAAACGACCGCACTGATTTGCACGCAAAGCAAAGATTACTAGATGTTTCTCAACAAAAAAAAAAAACAGTTGCTGCCCGTTTTTACCAGATTATCAGACGTTGAGCCCCATGAATATTTCACTATACACTACACAGTCCATCATTCAATTTTTGCCAGGATTTCTACCCGTCCGGTAGGGCATGCTTCGGCTCACTACTAACCCTATATGCTTGAACAAACATATGGCCGACTCTTAAAGTGGCCAGTGCAGTTCTATATCGGCAGCAGTAATATTATCAAACTCGGTATAGCCTCCAGCCATCGGCAACGCCCGTCAAGCACGGAAATGTACCGTGAGCGTGATCACTCACGTGTATAGCATCAATGGTTGCTTTAAGTACTGGCTGCCCCAATGTCGAACGATCGAGTAAACTGACTCGCGCCTTAAAGCGCCGGGAAAAAAGTCTAATGGTGGCAATACGATTTGGCAGGCAATTACTGTCAAATCTTCACTGTAACTTATTTTGATGTGCAACAGTTTCTTTTGCTGCGACTTTCACCGCCCACTGACAGCTCGGTTCTGTTGTTCTCCAGCTTTTGACCGAGCGTACAGCCGATCAAGGGCATTTGGTGGAGTAGGTGGCGGCGGCGGCGGCGGCACTGATGGTGGTAGTGGTGATGGTGGTGGTAATTCCCGCAACTCTGCCGATATCACCTTTTCCCATTATCTGGCGACCCCCTTTAGCGTCCATTTGATTCTCCTGCTGTGTTTTCGAGTCGGCTCTCTCCGTATACAAACTGTTGTTGCTGGTGCTGCTGTTGTCATGGCGTTTGTGTTGCAGTTGATGCTGCTGTCCCCATTATCAGCGCCATCAAGCTTCATCGATGGCGTTTGCACGGAGCAGCATGGAGGTCAACAGCAGTGGTCGCAGTCGTTGCAACGATGTTGTTGCTGCTGGTAAAAAACGCGCAATGGTAATTCAGCTTCTTCGTTGTTTTCTTCCTTCGTGCTATCAACTGTTGCTGTTAACTCGATCTGCCTCAGCCGCGACCTCTACGGCGGCGCGGTCTTTTCGGACGTTCCTGCCCGCTTGTGTCGCTCGTGATACTAGAAGCAATTGTAGTCGTGATCTTAGTTCTCGATCCGACACTTGCAGTCTTTGACCCCTGCCCTTCTCGGCTATACACTGCTATTACCGCCGGCGCCCCCACGAATCTCCGTTAGTTTGGCTAACGGCTTGAGTTGACTGAAATTCGATTTGTGCGAGTATCTGTCCGTTCATCTCTCCTTTAAACGACTCTCCAACCGAAAAGCTCCGACGGTCTGGCTGACAGATATATGACAGCGGTCAGCTAACAGCTGAAAGTTTCAAAACAAGTTTCTGAGATCGGCGAATGCGTGCCGAACGGGTGGCCGAGAAAAACCCGAGGACGGCGGAGATAGAGAGACAAGAAAGCATTGACCGGAAAGCTGACTACTGAAATCAACAGTTTCCTGAACGATGCAGCTGCCGCCTAAGGCTAGGACGGATAGCGAATCCGCTTCACCTGGTCCGACCTATGGCTGCTGTTCAATGGTGCCGTTGTTTGAAACAGTCGCATTGACGGCACAGTTAGAGAATCATAAGAACGCCACGTCTCTTATAGCTTACGTAGGCGCAGACAAATGTGTTTGTTTGTTTGTTTGTTTTTTTTTGTGTATTTCACCTCCGCTACTTGAACCGTTATACACTAGTCAAGACAACTGGCTCCAGGTAAGAAACAAGATGTGTCGTCGAATTTGGGCCGCCACGTGTCTCTATGTTTCGCAAGGAAACATGTTACCAATCGTGCCATAACGAAAACGTAAATAAACGTATTTAGATATCTATGATTCAATGGAAATGCTATTAGTGTTATCATCATTCTATTGATAGTGATAGTGCATAGTCTATTTGGTAGAAGATGCGGCGTCATCGATTCCAGTCGTTTCGAGAAATGAAGACCTCTGAAATGTATGCTTCGTAGATTATCGATACATTTAGGTCTATTTGTATAGATATTCGAATGGAAATGATTTTGGCGTTGGGTGGACAATTGGTCGATGAGGAATCCTACCTGGTAGGTTATTGGTTGGCTTGAGGTAAGTTGCATATATCTTATGTCTGCAAAATTCACCCCTGCTCATAACGGTAAGTTACGAATACAATGGTAAACAGTCTTCTTTTTCTTCACTGAACGATTCTAATCTATCTGTTATAGGTCTCGCTTGTAGGAACTATGCTTTACGCATTGTCAATTTAGATCCTTCTGTTACTGCAGAATCTGCGTCGTGTGAGAAATGGCTTCAGATAGAAAACTTAAAGAACTCAAAAGGAAGCCATGTTCGAGCGTCTGGTAGACTTTGGTGCCTGTTAAACTTGGGTAACATTGTTAGAACATGCGATTTTTTTATTAATAGTTCACTTCTTGGACCCGCTTCGGCTAATTATAGGATTGCAACAGTGAACGTTCCCAAATATAGCCGAATGTAATGAGAGCCGCTTTGATGACGAAATACGTCTACTACGATACGTTTCTCAGAATACTTTCCTAAAATATGGCACCTCTACGATAAGTAGAGCTGTTATCATTCTGAACGGTGCTTCTTGTTTCTTCTAGCGTTTTTTTATGTGCTAAAAATTTACCCGCTGTTAGAATGACGCCACCATTGTATAAATTGCAGCAGAATTGGTGTCAGGCCAGCTCGAAAAAATGCACACAGAATCTTCGTCCAGCAGCTGTCTGCGGTGGCTTTGCTATGCCGTTGGCGCCATTGAAATCAGGGGCTTCTGATCGATTGAAGAACACCAAGTGCCAAACCAATACGTACGGCAGCTCGGCCGTAACTGCAGTAGCGGCAACAATGGTGCTGGCGGAAGCAGCAACAACAGATCTCAGGCGAGGGCGGCGCCGATGGCTATGTACGTGTATCTATCTAGATATGATTGGTGTGAACTAATTGCAGAAACGATCAAGTCAGGGGCACTGCGGCGGCCGTTGGCTAAGATTGATGAGAAAAAAATGATCAAAAAACGAGCGATGCACACCAGTGCTTGAACGTAGGTAGTGCTTCTATGCTTGCTTAATAGAATGACTAGCCTCGACCAGTTGCAGAAGCCTAATGGAATCAATAAAGATAAAAATCACCAGTGTGAACTGACTTATTCTACTAGGCGGAATGCAGGCGACTTTTGCCCAGAGAGCTAGTCTTTCAAAATATATAGACAACCATATGGTCCACATCTTTCACCGGGGCAGGATACATATACTTATATATTGCATTGCCGGCACATTTAGCCTTTATCTGTGCTCACATGTGTCATTGCCCAGCATGGCTGCTGTAACAACAACCGCAGCTTCCCGTATGATCCTTAGATTTACGCAAAAGGACTCCGTGAAAAAGGAAACGTGAACCCCAGGATCCAACGATCGGCTCGATTCAGGAACTCTTGCTTCCTATATGAACTATTTAAGGCAAATCTATGTGTGCTGTCGTTAAATACACCTAGGCTCTGCAACACAGTGAGTGAACCTACTCGGTTAAAGGGAGTTTCCTTACATCCTAATTATGCCAATAGTAAAAGGATTTTCAATAGTTACGCGCGTCTATTCTTAACAGGCAGCGCGAAAACTTTCTTGGCCTAGATGGGCGGCCTCGAACAGGGCAATGCACACTGAAAACAATTAATGGCTAGGTAGAATTTACGAAAGCATAGTAATTGCTTTGGCGTTCCAACGCGTCATTATCATTACCGAGCACAGATGTACTTAGATACATGCAGATAAACGACAGAGCTTTTCCTCGCGCACAAATTTCATTCTTTTATCTTTCTTCGCATAATTCATATATAATAAATGCATCTACTATAAGTTTTGAGGCTGGCTGCATACCCGTACATACCACTTGGGAACCACCGATTTTCCTTTAGAGCCCTGCCCAAAACCATTTATCAAAGCAGCTCCAGCCAACTGGCCGCTAGTGACACCGATTCAGTCTAAAAAGATGCGGGCTTTACCATGTTACAATCTCTTTCTACCCCTTCTCATATTCTATAAGGTAAAGTTCAATTGTAAATAGTTTTCCCTGTTGTTTTTTCGTGCTTGTCGTCATTTTCCGCCTTTTCTTCACCACAGACCCCCCGCCACCCCATTGCGCGCTACAAATCAAGTGGATGTGACGGACTGTCGATCGATCGACGCCAGGCGTTCGACGTCCCGTCAGAAACTGTAAGTTCAAGCAGGGCAATAACGTTTTGCGCGTGCGCTATAGAGACGCTAAGCAGTTAGCCTACCAAGCTTTTACGACTGCTGTCGGTGCTAGCAGAACGCGTACAAAACGTAACGATTGTCGAAAGGACGCAATAGGGAATCATTTGGAATACTGCTAATGTTATAGTAATCGTGAAGTAATGACTATGGCAGCGACAGGAGCGACTCGGGTCTTGCAGGACGCTTTTAGCGTTCTAGCCAGTTAGCGATGGCGGTAGCTGGCACGACAAGGTAAAAAAGCTGACTGGCGTCTTTTGCATCCGTCGTTGGCTCAGTAACGTGTCGTCAATCGGCTGTCTCCGTCTCCGTCTCCGAATTTGCAAGGCGGAGGCAGAATCGAAATGAATTTGGCTCCGGTTTCAATTCTGAATCTAAAGTGATTGATTGTACTGCGTGAACAACATAGTGAGATAATGGCAATGCAGAAAAACGACGGGATCTGTTGTATGCATTAGATAGGACTCTAACAGGTCGTAATTTTTTGTGCCGCTTATGGCCAGATCCAATCGGTCAATATATAGAGAGAAAAAAAGAAGCTTGATCAACCCATCGTATCTGTGCACTGCTGGCCGTCCGTCCCCGACCCGATTATGTTGTCATGCCAATGACGATGATGGCGGCGTTTGATATGATTGCGTCAACGTCGACGCTTATAGTTTAGTACCGCTGCAGCATCATTATGTACCAAACAGAAAAGTAAAGTACACGTCATAGAGAAGCTGTAACAAGCAAAGGCGGCGGCGGCGGCGGCGGCGGCGGCGGCGGCGGGGGGATGCAGTCTGCGATGATGCTATTGCTTTGAGTTTTCGTCTTGCAGATGCCGACCAATGTCCAATTAAAAGCTTCGTTTTGCCCGCAGCGAAGCCAGGATGGCTGTGAAACCCAGAAACGTTGTCTAAGGATAAAATATGCTACTCAAACTAAGGGTTTTTTGGCGACAACCCAGGGCATATGCATATATCGACGTTGCTTTTCACAGTGCATAAACTAAACAGATTCTATATGTGCTAAATGGTGGATATAATCCGTGACTGACTGTCTTGTGACTGGCTGATTCATGCCAGACCAGATACAGATATTCCGTTAGCTACGTCGTCACTTACGCTACTTGGCCGTGTGGCAAAGTATTTGACAAACTACCTTTGATACAAGTTGGGCAAGCGTGCTCTTGTTCTAACAAATCGAACCCATTCGCTTTGGTGTTATGTCGTGACATTTTGACCGTGTATAAAAATAATGTATCCAATTAGGTGAATTGACAATTCCATTTTTATCGCACGGAAAATCGAAGTGAAAGTTATTAAAGGTCGCGTTTTCAAGGTGGCTAAGTTCCTCCGCAATAAGACAAGCTATTAACTAGTACAATACGGCGATTGCTTGACCGTAGTCAATCTGACAACGCCTAAAGGTATCGCAAACTTCTACCGTTCAATCAATTTCTACACACATATTGATCGCTAGCGTCAGGAGGTCAAAGCGGTATTAACTCGAACGATAGGCCAACAACGAATCGTGAAATGATACTCCGCAAATACAAACCTCACCTATTTTTCTACGTCATTTATCTATACTCTACTTCTGTAAGAAAGCTCGGGTTTCATTTCTCGGCGCTTTACTTTAAAAAAAAAAACAGCTTTTTCCGTAGTGATGTCCGACGGCAGTAGATCTCCGCTTCTTGATGCCCTCGCTGGCTAACGATGGACCAGCCTCTACGGAAAGAGGAAATGGTGGTGGTACGGCTTCTGCCAATTGGACAGCACTGGCAGAAGGTGTTAGACAACAGTGAGACAACAGCTGAGCGATGAAGATCGGTGTACAAAGTGCGACGTCCACTATGACAGAATGCCAACCCTGAGGTCTTTTTCGCTGCTTACTGCGGCACCATCTAGCAATTCGATGCACCCCAAACCCGAAGCAACGCAAGTCATAGCAGAGTGCGGTATTATTCGAACAACTATAAAAGGATACAAGGAGACGAAGCAGAGTGTTGAAACATCGGCGGTGATACGATGACGAAGTAAAAAAACGGCGAACATCAGGGAAGACAAGGCAGCGGTAGCAACTCCACGAACATAGAAAACGTTACAGTGAAGAAAGTGAAGGAAAAGGAGGTTGCCGCCCGCACGTCTTCGTGCTTCTTTAGGTTCACACATACACAGAAGCGATCTGCGCGAAAAAATGTGCAAAAACTTCCGTCCGTCCACGGGTCTATCTCATCACTGCCTTCTCCACATGCTCTGTGCTCTGTCTTCTGAAGTCGCGATGTCTGCGATGCAATCTGTATGCTTTTGTAAGGCCAAGTAAAGGGGAAACGGCTGTAATGGAACAAGCCGGCATGCTAGCACGGTGCTGCCATTACAGACTCATTCCCACACAAACGGAAGCAGTAGACAGTGACCATAGTGATACGCCCGCTAGGGAACGAACATGTCAATTTTCTCGATGTCGATTTCGAGTTGCGCATGGCGTTTGGCCAATAGAGTAAGCCTACGGCCTGCTCTTGGCGTACCCTCGGGGCCTCAAGGGCGATAAGATTCGAAGGCAGAACGAACGCAGACCACCACCCATTCTTCGTTTGACGAGTTCTTTCTGCGTTGTTGTGGTGAAGGGTCCTATCCTCCAACACCGTTGTCAGAGGCCACCAAAATCACAATGCGAAATAATACAGTCATATGGACTACCGCTGTTGCTGCTCTCTGTAGGTGTTATTTGAAGGGCAAGCGTTTTGGCGCGTTTGTGGGCGAGAGGATCCTTTCTCTCAAGTTGAGTCGTTAGCTAATTATTTAGGGGTCTCTAGGGGGCGATGAAGTTGGTTCTCAAGTACGGCTTTGCGACTCGTTCCCCAACCACCGTCAGGGCAGCATCGAACTGATTGACCCACAGCAGCAGGCAGTTGATAAAGGTAACAGAGGAAACTGGTACTTAGGTTCGGTAGTGGCGTATCATTGTACAATTAACGAGTTGAATTGTGGAAAAAGCGTAAGTCATTCACGTGGCCACGGTGTAAAATGTCAGCGTGTTTTCTATTGGCAGCCAAAAGCCTTAGGACATAGACTGGGGATGGTAGGCCAGCACTAACCCTGCCGGCTCGACGATAATCTCACCAACCGATGAGGAGATCTTGGCCTAGCTAATTTAGGCTCTTATGTGAGCGACCATTGCTATAGCATAGCTGCACGTAGCTGTCTGGAATTGCCCTGTTTCCGTCCCTAATTTCCCGGTTGTTGCCGCTGCTGCTGTTGCCCTTTGTCAACCCTGAGCCCAGTCAATCGAAGCCCATGAAGCAAAGATGGGTAGAAGTTATCGGAAAGATATGGTGTCTTTTAGTGCACAGTGATGACTTTGTCACCAGCTCCTGACTGACGAGGAGTGAGTCGACCAATGTCTCCCTGGTCTTTCGTCACGTCAACCATTACGTAGTGCGATACGCAAGTAAAGTGACGACGTAACACTCGAAGACACAGCAGATAGGGAAAGGGCTATTAAAAAAGAGCCACTCTTAAAATAACAGTATTACAAAAACCACATTATTATTTTAGACTATGCTTCAGTTACCAGAACCCGTCAACAGTACAATTTGTCGATAGGCGCCTAATAAGTTCACGTACTGACCCAGAACCCGAGCTAAGGGAAAAAGGGAAAGAGAGAGAAAAGTAAATATTGCCTTCAAAAGGTTTTTCGCTGCCGGGAGTCGCTAATCGCCGTATGGATTATTGGTTTTGAAACTGTCTGCCTTTTCCAGTTGTGTTAGATATCTACATATATAACACTGTTAGTTGATTTGTATTGTACCTCGGGGTAAGCCGTTCGCGTACTGCGCCCACGTAAACGTAACAGTCTCCAATTAGCGTAGCCAGTAGACAGGCCTCTTAGTTTGGCTTCCAGCATACGAAAAAAACTATTTCGGGTGATCAAATAAACGCATCTAGAATCATGCTGCGTTATGGAGAACACTCTTTCACCTATGCAGAAAATATTTTACGACACGTTAATAATTATAGCGTCCCGTGACTATTGTGTTGTGGTCAGGTTCCACGCGGGCTTCGGTGCACACCGAAATAGCGGTTGTCACGCAGCCACCGCTGCATGGCAGGCTCAGTGCCACATAGCAGCGTATGGATATGTGCAATTCTATAAGTTTCATATATAAACATCTATCGTAATAACTACAAGTTAGTTAGCAGTTCTGGAAATCAGTTTACAGGGCAATGTAGACGGCATCCTGTAAATTCTATACGGGTACGTTGGAACGCTAGCTGGCATCTGAGTACTATCTGCTGCTATTGGTAGAGAGAATAGAGTGAACGCTAGATACTTAATGTTTGATTGTGTCGGATGCGTTTTTGTCGCAATATCTTGGCTTGTCAATCCACTCTGTATAAATAATGATCACTGTCTAGAGCGTCGCTCATCTTCAAAGCGACACATATGTAGAAGGACATGTAAAACATGTTGTTGTTTTGTCAAATATTAGCAATTTGTCTTTTTCTCCAGCATCGCGAAAGCATTCGGGTAACATAGACTTCGAATGAGAAGCATTTCAACAGATAGGGTAAACGAACATTCTAGCCCTTTATGTGAAATAGACAAGTTATCACAACAAAGTTTTTTCAACTTGCTGCCCAGGGACATTTGTTTATCGGCCGATTTGATTGACATCGAGGTTATCCTCTGTATCTAGATGGGGGTAGGATAATCAAAGCTGGATTTACCAATTGCTTTAAGGGTCACCTTATTATAATATTGCATATTTATTATTTTAATTCAAAATTAGCCTTATACAAATATATATGCGTTAACTACTTTATCACTCCGCAATGGAACAGTGAATTAAAAATAAGCCCAATAACCATTGTCTTGATTTGTATTCGAACTTGAGTATTGCATGGACCAGTTGCAGAGGTAACATAACCTTGGCTAGTGCCAAACCGCCCAACTCTAAACTTCTTAACTTAACAATATTTTTTCGATAAGTTGACTCGAAACGTAGACAGATGAAGCTTGATAACAGAAGCCCGACATTCATCGATTCACACTAGGTAGACATTGCTCTGTCATGCTCGAAACTCTACTAGAAACAGTCACAAACAAAACACTCATATTATTGCCTATACTTAACTCTTCCAGATTTGCCTTCAATCATGTTGATCGCTATCGCCATATTTACTACTCAAGTTCAGACGGATTTCGGTACTATCCAAACAGGGACCATCGTGAACTTGGCGAACATCTTTATTAGCCTATTTACCCAACTTTAGTTGACTTTGCATAAATAACACATTTTCCATGAAAATACTTAAGTAAACTTCTTATTATATCTAAAATGTACGCGGCCATTTATTAAATTCTTTAGTAAATATGATAATGATGATCGTATATATATGTTGCATCAACACAATAATTTTCTTACCAGATACGCACGTCTCTTCTGGCCGATTGTTAGGCCATCTTGGCACACAGGGAAGGCCACCTAGAATCTACCAACAAGCAAGTATCTTACACTATGGATGCGCAATAGCCGCGTGCTAGTAACCATAATTAGATTTCACCACTCGGTAGATTAATTAGTGTAATCGAGGTTCCTTTATTAATGCGTAGGCAAAGCGATAGTCAATAGGACTATAGTAGCAGCGGTAGTCGATTGGCACCATCGCGTTTACAGTATAACTGTAGGAGGAGCAGTTGTTAATGGCGTGGTAACAGTGAGGTGAATAAGGCGCGCAAGATTGTCCTAAAACACTGCAGAACCTTCTAAGGACACTAGGCGATTCGGTTCGGATATGGGTACGCTCGAATAAACAGCAATTCAACGGACGACTAAATCAACGGCTAGATGTGAGCCCAACCATAAACGCATGTGACATGTGGCGTTCAGCTGTCATAATCCAGGTCTTTCCTCTATAACAGATCATGCCTAGATTGTTTTCCCTTCCCTTCGATTGATGACGGAAGCCTCAGCTACAGACAGTTTTTCGGATCAGACTTACTCAGAGGTGACGGCGCGTGAAAATACCAGATACCAACGCTGACAAAACGATCCAGCTGAACATGCTCGTTACATTGCAACAATTTGCGTATAATAATACCGTTCCCGTAGAGATGATATAATGTTAAGTCGACTACGAACGGACCCGCGAGTTTTTAAGAGAGGTCAAACCAGCGTGTACGCTTTTGTCAGCCACATCAGTCGCTTCGATCAGCCGAAAAGCCCGCTCGTTACATTATACGAATGTGTTAAAAAAGAGTTACCCTTCACTAGGTTGTAGCTCGACTTATGTGCAATACCCACAAAGCTCTTTAGGCAAAGTTTTCTGCATACGACTAGAGGCATTCAAATTACTATACTCCTATTGTTGAAAGCATGTCTAAATTATTACGATGATCATCGTCTTTAGCGTCCGCATCGTTTCCGTCAAATACAGACTGGCTGCGATGTTATTTGGACGCATTGGCTCGTTTAATAGGGCCATCGCGTTCAGCTATCGATGATGATGTCGTGTCCGATACACTGCTGTCGAAGCGGTGGGCCGCCATCGCTGCTTGCTGTCAGATGCGCGTCGTTACTAAGTACAGCTCCATCCGGTCATCCGATTTCACAAGAGACTGCTCCGTAGCCAATTGTAATAATACTTATATCATAACGTTAAGTTGCTAAGTAGGCTAGAAGCAAGCAAACAACCTGCTTGCCTGCTAGCCATCTTACTCAACCTTTGCTTCATGGAAAATACTGCCTCTAGACATCAATTGGCCTATTGCAGACACACTCGGAAGGTCCTGCCGCTGCTTCAGCATCGCTAGTAGTCATACCGCTATGCAACTCATGAACCAACAAGTAGTTTAGATGCCTTACGAGAAGCTACGTCCAAGTTCATCATGTAACGGAGAGTGCGCCTGCGAACTTGTGCAAAATTTGGCCGATAACAGAGTAAATGCCATGTCTACGTCCAAAAAGGCCAATTTTAATTCGAATTACTTAAACTTCTCAGCCGATAAAGCACTTATCTAATTAGTGATATCGTTAAGGATTTAAGAACCATTGAATTTGTTTAATTAAATTTTAATTGATGATCGAATTCGTTGACCTAGCGAATATTTGCAGCAGTAGCAACAGCATTGGTCTGTATCAAAGCTTCCAAAATGGCCTCTAGCAAAAGTACTATTTACATTTTTGACCGATTTCCTGGGTCGTCTCAGAAATAGGTCGAATATGTCATTAAGCCTTATGTCGTCTCAGGCGGTGCCAAGCAGCGTCTGCTTCTGGAACTGTTTTTCAAAGATATTTAATATAAGTCGACTTGTGCACCGAGCCGATTCAAAGCAAGTTAATGTTGTAACTTCGTACTGTACCTGATCCTGCGGAGTACTTCGCAACCCGCACAATCTACCAGGTCATGCGTATTTATTTTCTGGGTTGGTCAATGTCGTCGTACCTATGCTGGCTATTGACCGATATCGGCAAAAAGATGGTTTGAGAAATACACTGACAGACTCCCCGTCGACCCGTCTAATTGCCAACTATCACAGTTTACAACACGCACACTTAGAAATCGACTAACTCGCTGCGTACGATCTTGCTTCGTGTTCTTACCGCAAGAAAATTACAGATTCGACGCGAATTTTGCATTCGCTATTCAGTGACATCGTGTCATCATTACCCCTTGGCAAAATGGCTTCGTTTAGCCATCAGTTACTTTCCCCGCTCCCGAACCCCCCACGTGATCAGATCTGCCTCTTTATGATTAAGCACATCGTTCGTTCACGATCTATCGTCTATTCACTCGGACAGAAAATGGTAAAACTTGGCTAACCTAGAAGAAAAAAGCAAATGGAAAGCAAAATAAAATAGCTCACGAAATTATACACGAATGTTTACGTATTCCGAAGTCGCTTAAAAAGTATCTCCATGTCACTGCACGATACGTTCGAGTACATAGTTACCACATCTATATATATATCTATGTGTATAGTGAGCAAGTGAAGGACTAATATACACGGTTAGTTGATCTAGAAACGTCAGCAGGAGCGACCGCTGTACCTGCCTACCATTTCCATAAAGAGAGGCTCCTGGTGACGTGAAACGCTGCCAGCATTACACAGAATACGCAACGCAGCTTTCATCGTTGCTCGTCAGGCGCTGCTTGGCTGTTCTCGGGAAGTAACGGCATCGAAATTGCTGATAATTCGTGAGAAAGACAAGCTCTACATGTATACCAGTACGCAACTAGCTTATTGTTGACGTCTTGACGTTTCAATAGCCTATCGTCCAGGGATTTATGGAACGCTTAACTGATAACGTAAAGCGTACATTCGTTATAAAGTTAAGGAGTTTCCATATGGAAATAGGTAAAAGAGATTTTAGAATTGTACTGTCTTAGAAAGAGAACAATTGCAGCTTCAAAAACACCATACGAAACCGAACATAGCGTATTTAACGTAAACGATAAACGTGTGTTGCATTTTCGTTAAATAGCAGATACAAAGTGACAAGCGATTTTTGCGCGGGGAAGTCAGACGATGCCTGCTTTAGTTAAACTAAAAAAAAAAGCCCCAATAGTTATGTGATACGCACCAAAGCTTCGCTGTTGCTGAACCCAGTATAATTCAAGCGATCGCATTTTATCTTAGGATCTGTATATCTGTCGTCTGTGTTATATTATTATGGAGAAGTAATAAACCTCTTAAACTGGCAGGCAAGTAGTTTCTGGCTTATCACTCAGAACTTTAAACTCAAAGATCTGTGGGTTGACATCATTGTCTTCGTACTGCTGCTACAAATGCCGAAATCTGTACACTGCTGAGGCAAAAAGTTGCTCGGCTAGACGGCTTCCTCCGTTGCCAATAACCGCTTCTGCTGGACATCTATGTCACCCCTGGGCCACTTGAAGGTAATAACGCGTCTGTTTTTACACTCTGTTAAACTGATATTTTGTCCATTAGTTACTTAGCCTTGACGCGGACGGTCCACCAAAAAATGATACGTCCAAGATCAGTTGGACTGCAAAAAGTGACAAGCAAGCCAATATAGGTGATATTTGGAAAGATAAAATCAATTTGAAATGTGTCATATGAAGATCTTGCAGAAATGAAGGAAAGACAAACGAAGCTATTTACGGCGAACTTCGAGACAAAGAAGACAAAGCATTACATTAAAATGCCCCAATGATGGCCGTCCTGTCGCGCTTACAGATCTGCATGCTCAGATTCATTCTATTGGCTTAGGATGTGGACCAGAATATCTCGATAGCAAAAATGTTCAATGACTTTGCGGATATTTTAAATTGGTATACTATACAACGATGCGCTTGATATAACGGTAATTATGATAGGAAGCTATTTGGATGTTGAATCGAAAGTTGCTACTTCGAGCCCTATAGGATTTTATAATGCTAGAGCATAGATACGCGCGTATGATAATAGGTATACTGATGCACAGCGTCTGTCTCTTCATTGCACAGGCGAACAAACTAGTAGAGAATTACGTTGGTTAACAGTTTGATGATGATAATAATTTAATAATGAACATGATATTTTGATTCGGGGGCTAGCAAACCAAACAATGGGAATGGTGACACTGCAGAGTTAGGGTAGAACCCCAGCCGAACGGTTCGTCTACAGAAGAGGGGCAATTTACCCCTGCAAAATATCGCTGGCAGCATGATGTGATGACACGATCGCGCATTCGGTCACACAGACCTTGAAGTTGTCTGCTTATTTTATCAATACGACGACATTTATCCGTGAAAAAAGCCGCGTTCAGCAGCTTTCAACTAGAACATCAACGGATAATTAACGCGTCCTGCAAGGTCGACAGGTTATCAAAGTCGCTTGGCCTCCATTACATGACCATTCGGACGTAGCTGCAATATGCGCTTCGAACGTGAAGGGCTGCTGCCCTTGATATAGGTGAAATACCGTAGAGAAGAATAAGCTTTGTTTTATGAGTTGTGATAACTATAGTCCTTATTAATAACAACGAAATTTTAGATGGTAAAATATAATTTTATATTTTGTTACTTAAATTTATTCGGAGTCGTTGTAGTTCAGGACAACCAAGCACAAAATGGGTCCGCATCAGTCCTACACTATCTTCAATTTGTTTAACACATGAGCATGGCAATCAGCCCTGATCCAATACGATAAGTTGTCCCAAAAATAGGGTTACACACTGGATTACAGTTTAAAGTACTATTTCCACTCTTAGCTACTACTATACGTTTCTAGCCAGTCGTGCAATACGACGAAGCGAGAGAGGCTAGCGATAATGTGAGTATATAAAATGAGACTGGAAAAACAATTTATTGCGTACTCTTTCGTTTAAAAGCAAATATTTAATAGCATAGTAAATGACTTGATTTTCGCCAAAGGCTAATATATTTATACGGGAAACACCCTATTTATACCAAGGAGTTTTATGCAATACCTTTACAGGAGATACTGAGAATTTCACAAAAGCCATATGATAGCTCCTGACCGCTTGAATAACCCGTACTGATCGAGTGAACCGTAGAATCTATCCTATTTTTCGTCTGGCAAGATCCATTGCTAATAGGGAACCTGACTTGTAGTCGCAATCTCCTTTATAAGCACGAGCTTATACGATGACGAAAGCATACACACTTGAAATGAATTAGACCATATCATTCTGCTAACTCATATTCACGCATCTGTAGCCTGCGCCATTGACGTAGGAGTGCTGCTGCTGTTTTTGTTCGAGGTGATCTACCAGTTGTCCTCACGTAACTGCACTGCCATCAACAGGAACACAACTAAAGCCTGTTATTTTTGCAGTAAATCATAGACATTTAACGGGCTACTAGAGCATCGTCCTATCATGGTGCTTTTATGCACCCAATTCGGGCTCAGTATTCCAATGTTAGCAGGTTTAATCCCATGATATGGTCCCATTGAACTACCCAACAAGTATAACCCTTGTTTTGTTTTGAAAAAATCTTCAGGTCGAAACTTGTGTGTGTTCTTGCGTAAACAAACCAGGTCGCTCAAGGCGTTGCTTTTCCCGTTGGTTCTGTTTAACTCATACTCACAGAAGGGAAAAATTTAACGAGTTCACCTTTAGTAGTGCTTTCTTTATTCGGCGGCTTGTTTCTTATCAACCTCAGAACCTTCAAAGCACAAAAAGGGTTGCGAGCAGCGAGAGAGAGAGAGAGAGAGAGAGAGAGAGAGAGAGGGGAGAGGGAGAGAGAGAGAGGGTGCTGCTCGCTGTCAATGGGCTGGAAGGCGGTTCTCCAACCTGACGTCTATAGCATACCGGTTCTGACCACTAGCGCCGCTGCTGGGGTACCTGTTCCTAGGAGCTGGCTAACGTTAACTGGATAGAGGTTGATTTCTAGTGGTGTCTAACAGTAGGGAGACAAGAATCAGCTGGCGGCGTTCACGCATGTGCCACACCTTGTCAATGTCTGGAACGAGCGTCTGGTACGCTGCCTTTCGTAGAACATAGCCTTTCTCATAAAAGCGTGTATCGGATGGACTAGCGATGGGTAGCCTGCTATAGGTGGTAGAATGAAAGCGTACGAGAGAGAAGAGCTTAAACAAAGGGACCAGCTCAAAAGGTGGCAGGATATAGGCTTGTTAGTCCACATCGTATGATTAGGTCGTACGACGTTGGCTGAGCTTATCTTCAAACGAATATTTCACCGTGATGACCAATTACGATGTTCAACGAAGTGCGGGGCGGGTAATAGCAACCATCTCGATGAACCATATAATCATCATATTGATGATCGTGTATAACGTTATTGATTCCTGCACATTTTCAGCATTTTCCTATAAACCTCACTGACTTTTTGAATAAATATTCATACATTAGCTGGTAAAGGTGCAAGATGCGGTTATTATTATTATTCTATATTCATACTTCGCATGATTTACAGATTAGCATATATTGAAGCGTAATGTAAAAAATGGTTGAATAATTTATTCGCAAAGGTATGCATTTAAAAAGTAATAACTATAATTTTAATTAATTAATTAAAGTAACTAACGACTATCCATAGTCTAACTCAAACTGCATAGAGTTAATGTTGTCTGTTTCCGGGTGACTAGTTCAGTTTCCGTACGTAAACTTGGTTTCAAAATTTAGCATAGTTTTACTTCTATATAGACGTTACCCGACCGACTTGCTTGCCACTAACTAGTTGGGTTTCACAAACTAGATATAACTGACCAGCTAAACAACCCCAGCAAGCAAGCAATACCCACGAGTAGCACTATTAAGAGGTCACCCATATCGACATAGTTCTCCATCATTCGCGTATCCCTTCTCTATGTCTATGATGTCGTTTCCCTAGCAACCTCCTTTCCTCTCTTGGCCTACCCGGCTCGGCATGGCCTGGCCATGTCCTATCACCCTGCGCCATAGAAGCTTTCCGCACCCCTGACCTACACATTCACCGTTTATAGATCGTCGACGGACGGATCCACGTACGGACAAATGGCTTTAACAAATCGTTATCAGGGTTGAGGCTATGGACTGGGCGAATCGCCCAGATAACCCCTTGGAAACAAATACCATTATCACTAAATATTTAAGAAAAGATCTTTTTCTGAGTTTGCATCGTCATAAATTAGCAGCCAACTCTTTAATATTTGCTCCTTATCTAGCAATAAGTGAATATTTTCAGTTAATTCCTGGAGAGTTTTTTGCCGCTGCAAGTGTTAAACCATCAGGTTGAGTATGAAATTCTACTTAATCTGCACCCAGCTTTGATGCTAGATCTTGATAGCCGCGCTCCACATCTTCTGGTAGCGGTCACAGTGGACACATCCATAATCTGAATCAGTAGGCTAAAGTATGGCCTAAGCGTATAGTGGTGGTGTTTGGCCGCCACAAGCAACAAGAATATGGTGTTTACAGACCAGCAGCAGTGATAAAATAGAAAAACCCAACAGCCTCGATTAACGTAGCAGTACCTGTAACGTATAATGAATGGCACACAGTTTGGCCTATGCACGCGAGAAATATGCAGCTAATACAATAGTTGCCCTTCTTTACGCGATTTGTGTCGCTTTCGATAAATAAGTAAATACACGCCAGGCCTACAAGCTGGGCACTTATAATGCAACGAAGACGGTCGTAGTTGGTTAGGTGAGCTGGAGAAAAGCCCCAAGCTTTGCGGACGTTCCGCCGCGGACCGACTTCATATTAAAGGACAATCTAACGTCCTGTTCAGCATGACGATCTGAAGATATTTATATTGTATTACAAGCATCCATGCAGAGTGCATAACCGTAGCAAGGTAGAACGAACCTGAGAGCACTTGTATGCCTCGAAAAAAGAAAAAAGCTTCCTGTCCGGCTAAGCTAAGCGAAAGGTAGACATTACAGGGGCACTATGCCGCTTGTGCCGCTACAATGGCACTTTGCACGCAAAAAATTTAGCGGCATCGGATTCTTATATAAAAACGCATACTGAAACAGTGCAGACATACACGGCTGAGCGCTTATGTACGATTATGCCGTAGCAACGACGACAAAAAGAACGAAACCGCGGTGAACATTAACGCACGGCATGGGTAGGATCGTAGCAACTTGAGATAGTAAAAAACTTTCCATTGCCAACGCTGCCTGAGGCGACAGTGGTGGTTGCTGACACTCCTCTTCTCTGGGGGCTCCTGCAAGGGGAGTGCCCCTTCTTGTAATCGAAAATAGACAAAGACAGTGAGTAAGAGAAAAGAACTAGAATAACGACGAATTCGTTTAAAAATGCCATTTTGTGTACACGGTACACAAACTGTCACAAAACCATAGATAACACGCCCTTTGCGACAGTATCACTAACATGTAGCGCTTGGAAAAAGCAGAAAAAAGGTTTTAACGAATTTCAGATAAACTTGCAGGATTATCATATGGCGTCTAGTGTTATGGTTAAGCTGTAGAACGAGTAAATGAAGTTTTCGCGCAATGCCGGAAAACAAGTAAGAAACAGACATTAGCGCTATATGTATAGTATTAATGAATACATGCTATAAAATACCTTATAAATTAATTAACCACGACCTCTGTACCCTAAGAAATAGACCGATGTTATATCTATATATACAAAAAATCTATAAATCCGGCGCGATATTTAAAATATCGCGCCGGATGCTAAGCATTAAGCTTGGACCTTAAAATAATTTTTGCCAGATTTTGCATTTCGGTCAAGGAAAAGCAATAAGTATGCAATGAAATGAAAATGCCAAGGTACTAGAGTTTCAACAGGAAAATTTTCGAGGAAATTATTACTTCGCTCTATCCGTTTCTATCCATATGATAGGGCTAATTGGTGGCGTCGTAGAAGTCGCCGTTGTTGTGAACCAGAATTCACCGAAAACCCCTGACGCTGATGCTATCGAAGCTGATACGAGATGCTAAATTCGTCCGCAGTCCAGCTACTTAGTTACGGAACTGTAGTTCCGTGAGATATCGGTCATTGTTGGCCTGAATGCGGTTTGCTTCCGGCATCTGAAAGGCCTTCGTTGTCAACGAATACCCTGAATGACAACTAAAGTGAGCTGCGCGCAGCAATGCGATGCGATGCGGTGCGGAAGCTTATCCTGAAGACGCTCTCACAGAGCCGACCAAAGAAACGGTCGGTCGGATGATATAAGGTGTCGTCGCAGCTGTTGGAGCTGTTGAAATGGTTGGACTCCGCCCCTCAAATCACTCAAAAATGTACACACAAATCAGAGAGCGCCAGATGAATCCCGACCACCACGTACAACAGCGAACAGCGTCATCGTCAAAAAATCACTAATCTAGATGAGATGAACCGCGTTTAGAAAACGTTTGAGAAGATCTAGGATGATCTGTTGAAGAAGAAGTAAAAAAAGCGACGAGATGATGAGGATTGCAACGCCCAACGGGCGACGCGCCCGTAATCAGCTTTCAAGGTGTTCAGACGTCTTGGGATGCATTGACGCGTTTCAGGTATTTTAGAGCTCAAGGAATTTGTTTTATGGTAAAAACATTTCAATGAACATTTTGATAAAGCATATTTTGAAAGCTTAAGCGAAAAATAGGCACAGAGAGCTAGTATAGAGTCCATTGATGTTTCAGTCTGTAATTTTCTAAATTTCTACAATATCGCGTTCCTAGCTCAAGGACCGAACGGGCTGTCTTGATATGGCTAAGATTAACATTTTCGGTAGTAGCTTTTTGATGAGAAAACGTGTATTTTCGAGTAATTATCAAAGTAAGGTTCGGGTTTGGCAATTGGGATCGATTGGTTTTAGTAAGACATTATACATTAGCTGCAATTTGATTAGATGAATGCAAAAAGTTTGTTTACGACAAAATGGTTCCCTACGTAGTTTTCGCAAGGCCTTTGTGCTAACTAAACAGAGATTTAAGCTGCTTTTCTTATTGCTCAACGGAAAGTATAAAGAGTAAAAAAAAGATATATCCGCTGTCTTATCTCTCGCATAGCAGCTAAACAACAGTGTTACCTACATGTGCCACCATGCCTAAATATCTACCGAAATAGCAGAGAACAATGGAGATCTTTCATTTATTATTAATAAGTTAACAACTTATCTCTACAGTCGTGTCGCATCGACATACTACAATACGTAATAAGTAACGGCGCGGCAGTAAAAGTAGCTAGGGTAGGATTATAGTAGAACTGTAGTTGCCAATTCCTTACCATTTGTCATCATTTTCGATTGAAAGCTTCCCGCCATTTTAGAGTTTAGCTATTTTCAAATATGGCGAATAGCAGGGACTCCATTGCTGTGACTTTAGAGAAAACTGTTTAGGAATCATTAGGGAAGTTTCGATCAAATATATCAAGGACATATTTGTCAGTGGCAAGTTTTCTATAGATATAGAATAGCGAATATATCATAGAATTGATTCATGCTGGCTTTCATTCCACTGCATCATGCCGCGGCATGACTCAGGCTGTACAAATCAAAAATGTTTGCATGTGCTGAAGGTATTACTTCTCGCGGCTTCACTTCAATGAAGGCCCCACCCAGCACGGTTACAGCTTTGATTCGAGAACTTTGACATCAGCTAGTCACCTTCCGCAAGTAACTCTTTAAAAATAACCGTATATTGCTAGAGGTAAAACCGTAAGGTGTCGTCTATATATGCCACATACTAAAAATCTCAACTGAATTCAATTTTAAGCTAAAAGCAGGCCAAAGGTCCCCCAAATGCAGAAGCTTAAAACGGCTAGGTAATTGAAAGGTGCAAGAAGGCGCGAAAAGTCTTAAGAAATTCAACCGTTAGAGCTAGACGATCCAATTGGCAATTAATATTCTCTTCGCTGTCTGTCGTTTTCTGTCACACAAACTGTCAATGTCCGTTCACGAAATCAGGTACATCAAAAATGGCTTTTTGGGCCATTGGGATACATTTTCCAGCGTTTACAACTTGAGCCTCATTGAGAATCCTTCGGTTTGTATCATGGAAGTGTTCCTCGGATTTTTCAGACAGTGTATGAAAACTGACAATACGTACCGTCAATTTCAGACAAAATGAATGAAGCTTTTCATTATTATCTTCTACAAAGTTTTCCATTATTAGACAGTAGGTGATCTTTGCTCTTTTTTTTTTTTTTTTTTTTTGAAAAATCACGTATTGTTGTCCGTTATGACGGGTTTTTGATCAAAATAACGCGGTTTTGTGAGGTATCAGGGGAATTATTTAGGATCATTAGGACGATTAGCCGAATTTGCCCCGATTTGAACGTGTTACCGTAGATATATATGTATACAAACGTGCGGCACCTGAATTGACACAGACTTTAGGGGCTGTCTGCGGTAACGAGTATGCGTTCATCCGCTATTCTTGATATTGTTCCTGTTTTTACCATAATAAGGTAATACATCGGTCATGGTCGAAAATGAACGCGTCGCCTTAGCAATTCGAGGTAAGATCCGCCATTATCGAATCCTTTCGCGCTTAGAAGCTTCACGTAGTTTGCGATTTTTACATTGGCTTCTGAGACAATCTGAGGAAGATCCTCAATAGGCATAAACTGAAAGGACTCAGACGTTTTGTTGAACTAGCTTGAAAAGTAATTTTTCTTGTATAGAAGTTATGTTACCAACAGACCAACTCCGTAGCAGTTTTGCTCAGCGATAAGCACGGCGGCATAAACTGCTCTACTTAGCGTGTATACGGCTGGCCAAACAGTTGACGAATGAATAAGTGTCTGTGTTTAGTAAGCTACTACTAGCCTGCGATTGTGAGCGACATTAAATTTGTTGAAACAAATGGATATAAACAAGACGCAGCATAAGGACTAATTTCAACAGAAAAGGCCCATAATCTCACAACTGTGACTATATATGAAGTAGTGGCACATCGATGCCCCCTTTTGGTTGTTGCGGGTTCGACGTCTGCCCTTTGCGGTCTAATTGACCTGTCATGCCGATCAGATAGAGTAATCAGCCAGCCAGTCGAACGGATCACATGGTCTAGATTCTTTCAACGGTTTTGTCGCCGCGTAAACAGACAGTCTTTCTCTCTTCTTTCCATTTGTAGCGCAAACGAGGGAAATCAAAGGCCAAATTTGCCACATATACATGAACAAACACTTGTTTGCGTGGGCGGGGGGCTTGCCATGCCTTCTGCCATCAGGCTGTTACAGTCCATTGCGATGACTGTCATAGAGCGTCGTAGTTGTCGCCTGATGCCTTCGGCTGAATAATAAAACGGCATCAACAGCAGCAGCAATAATAGTATCCGTAAAAAGCCGATGCTTGACCTCAAAACAGTAGACGCTCAGCCACCTTAGCGTTATTTCACCCATCGTTAACTAGTTACATCACTCTGATGCGCACTAGAGGGCCGCAGTACAATACCATATCTACACAAGTGGAGTGAGATATTAAAGGAAAGCTGGCGAAAATGGCGCTCGATAACGGACAGATTCACTTTACAATAAATGGCAGAAGATACACGTTCTTGCATTATCACCAATACGGCAACAATACTCCAATACGGTGGTCGTCTGGGCTGTTTTTCGTAAGTTGCCTTGTTATCTATGAATACGATTAATCTACTCTGAAGCGCTTATTTAATTTTGCTGCTTCCGTCACCGCTAAGCGCGTTAAAATTGTCCTTGCTACTGCCATTTGTGCTTTGGTCACAGTCATGATCTATGGCGTTGTTCAGAACGAGTAGACAGCAGAAAATGGCCTTTTATCTATTAATCCACATCGTCACTTTCAGCGGCAGCTCTTGCCGCTGTTATGGCCGCTTGTGCGCTGCAGCGACCTAGCCCCTGTTGCTGATGTTATCGCCATTGCTGTTGGCGCCCAATGCACAGTCGCAGGAAGGAAGTCGGGGAGTGGACTGCCCGCCGACTCAGTCCCTGCAAGCAGATCTGATTCTGCCAAGGTCGATGCAGGAAGCCGGATAATAATATTGTGCACTACGAGGACGTTCTATACGAGAGAAGGACATCACAGAAAGAACGACGTACACCGAACGGAGGAGTAGATGCTGATGCAGCTGCGGCGTCGGCCCCAGCAGCATCAGTGGCAGCAATGAATCATTAGCCATATAATTCCATTATAGACCATCTTATTATACTGGCGGGATTTAAGAGATTGAAAGATAGTAACAAGAGTAAGTGAGCTCGACAGAGTGTATGCGCCTTAGAGATCCAGAGACATTGAACCATCGAAAGACTAGCTGATTGGTTGACCGGATGGCCAGGGCCTGGGTGGCGAGGCGGGTTCGCCCGATGGATCCGGAAACCCGGATGGCATGCAGATGGGACGGCATGGGGGAAGCCGAGGGACAGGGCGGCGCAGCGCCTGGCTGAATTACGTATTTCATGGACGTACATGGCATATACGATATTAGCATAATGTATAGTACTAATACATTGCGGCGCTGCTGCTGCTGCTGTTGGCGCAGTGATTATTCTTTTTGGGGAGATGAGGAGTGGGGTAACAACGGCCGATGGTCGTGACCGTGGCAAAGATGATGGTTGGTGATATGCAGGCGAAAAATGCGTCATGTCTGCTGAGGACGAGGTTTCCATAGACTATTAGCGGAGGCAGGCGGCGCTGCGACTGCAATGGTGATGATGGCAAACTTAAAAATATGTATCATCGTTTCGCTGTGCCCTTGTAATTTTGCTCTGTAAAGTGGCACAACTCTAGGGGCATCCTTACATGCTTGATGTAGGGTCTGTTCCATAGGACTTCGTATACGTGGTGCAGTCAACGGCAGTGATCCCTCGCAAAGATATCATACAGATAGCTGTACCACGACGAATTCTACGATTTGGCAGTTTGAGCATCTTTCGTAAATTGTTGGAGCATCTTTTGAGAAGACTTCACACGCGACGTATGTTTACGATGACTACGATACCACAATAACTTGAAATCTGTTCGACACCATTTTAAGATAAAGGATCATAGATTGCGTACACTATATATATATATATATATCGCGTTGATATGCTCTACCTCAATAGAGCATATCGACGCAGTCTTTTTGCTCTTGCCGTCATCTCTCTTCATATCAACTCCATCTTCTGATACATATCCTTGTATTTAACTTCTATTTGTCATAGAAAAATAATTGTCGTTTTCATTTGTAAGTACATTTTATAGTAGCTTCAACGATTTAAATCGGTGGAACCTTCCTCGAATTAAAAATATTAACAGGTTTTTTTTCGTTTTTCGATTTTTCTTGCTGTTACACCCTGCTTTCTATTGGGTTTTTTTCGTTATCCCTATATCGTCTAGCTGCACATCTACTCATGCGTTTCAGCAAGGTCCGTCCGGCAAGTGTTATATAACGTTATAGGACCAGGTAGCCTAAACAATTTATGTGTTGTTCATGTCCACAACATTGCACTACAATGAAAAGGGTCATATAGGCTACCCCTAACGATGTACTGACTATCCTGTAACGGAATCTGTCTGCGGAATACGGAAGCCTCCACACTCAAATCTGTACTTGATTGTAGACATAACAAGCTTCTATGGTAGAAACTTGGCCAAGAATATTCGCTACCGCGGCCTCCAGAACAGCGCAGTCCGGCAGTGCTAGAAGAATAGTAGCCGCAGACCTCTTTAGCGGCTCACAGTCGTACTCAATCAATCGTTGCCACTTTGCACGAGCGTATCTCCTGGTTTCTTCATCAAGATGATGCGAACGTTGGGTAGTCCGTTTCTTATTCGCGGTCATATGTCTATTTAATGCTCTCCTTTAAAGGAATATACAGCTGCGCATCCAGTTCGCGCACATGGGGTTTAAGTTTGACGAGTATGCGACCCTTACAACCCACGTTGAATAGATTGTATTATCTGGTGTTGATTTCGGATGCTGTATGCTGTACCCTGTTACGCCTGTTATAACCAGACAACTCTTGGCCCTCGGATCGCTAATAATCACAAATAGGTTTCACGAATGCCATACGAAATGAAAGATGCGGAACGTAAAAATAACGGATACTTGTTCCGGCAGAGCAAGCCCGTCATGGTCTGCTGGTCCATTTCTTTAGTGTTAGTCCCACGCCCGTGTGAACTCTATTAAATTTTGGCTTTTCTAGCTACAACTAGCACAGTCTGCCCTGAAAAATTCAGGCCACTCAGATGCGACAAGTTAACGTCTGGAACGAGTGAAAGGTAAGAAAAACAGACTCTCATTGAAGACGATTAGCTGTTTTTTTAGCATAAACAACTAATCGCTTTGATTTGTCTGCGTGTACAGATGCGCTAAACTGTAGCCTTAAACTAGGCTGGCCATGTTTATGGCCAAACTATGTTTATGTTTATTAATGCAACTCTTCATACCTAGCTATCCATGAGTGGTCCATTGAAAAATTCGATGTGTCCAGAAAGCATCCGATTGATATTGCCCTTCTAATAAACAACCTGATTCAAAAGTCTGATGAGCAAAAAAAAGGTTTGTGAATCATAGCTTTTGATGATATTAAATTATATACATTAATCGCATAACCTAACAGCGACGACAATGACAGCAGTGCCCGTAGCCACGCAGGCTGTACCTTTCCTTCTCCTTTTTTTGATGGGTTAGTAATTGTGCTCGATAATACCGATGGATCCGCCCACAAATCGATCGTTAAAAATAGTAAGTTACAAGTCAGTGCTGCCGGCACAGATTGACGCTTACCTAAAGAAGAACTATTACAGCGCAACTTTAATTAAACTTATCGAAACGAGTACCTCTACAATCAAGACAAATTCACCTTTATGTAAGCAAAGATGTTTTCAATCCAGCTTAGTTTTCTACAGGTGTATGATTTTCGTAGCAACAGGCTTGGGGTTTCGTTGATCTACCGTTGGCCGTTGTAGACATAACGCGTAGATTGTTACATCACGATACGTATTTTGCCTACGACTAGTGGTTACGATCGTGGTAGTAGCAGTGGCGGCGGCGTCAGCAGCAATAACACCACCAGCGGTAAAGCTTACTTAGGTTAAGATACGTGTCTCTATCTCCAGAGAGCTGCTTTTATTATCGAATGAACCACGAGAGTGACTTCTGTTAACATGGCTGTCAGGTTTATTTGGATCGTTCTGGTTTTGCTTTCTGTTCGAGAATTGGTTTTAGTCACTGAGCTAATTGAATTATTGGTTGCAGGTACTTTGAAATATAAGCAATCAGGTCTTTCATTGGAACGGGCAACAGAAGTGACAGCTGTTAGAAGGAGCAGACGATATCATTATAGTACAACAATCCATACTTCTGGTATAATGACTCGACGATCTGTATATATAGCTTAGTAGATGTCACTGCTATTTTCTGTGCCCGACTGGTTTATTTTCTGACGATAGAATCATTCTTTCTTATTAATTAGTATCACTTCGCGTGATAATATAGTGTATATACATTGCAAAGAAGATTTACAACAGACTTCTTGTTATAGCTTTAGAATTTTGCGACACGAGCTGTATTCATACCGCACCCTTTCATATATTTTTTTTTTCCATACATATGTCTATATAGACTTTCTTTTTTTTTTTATCTTTATTGGATAACCCGGCGTCAATTGAGCCTTGCCAGGCCACCAGATGACAAATCGCGATATACTAGCCCGATATTAGCTTAGCGTAGGCAGACCATTGAATGCACGGAAGTATAAGGTAAATAGCTTTCTATTTGTCAAGATCTCAAATCTGTGTAATATGAAGATTCTTCCATCGATTTAACTTATCATGTAGTAGCTTTAGTGTTCATTGGTTTTATCCGAAATCATATCAAACAATATATATACACTTGGCTCTGTAATAACTGCACATGCCTTAGTCCAAATTACCATTATCTTCTTGAAAGTTATCTCCACCGGATTCGATGCTCGTGTACCGCTATTCCGGCTTTCCCAGCCGTTGGAACTGTCTTTGAAGTTAGTCATGGTAATAAAGCTCGTTGTTCTGGTGGATTTTCCTTAGAGTGTTAGAGCTTTTCCCTATCAGCTGCTTCTTGAGCTTCGGAAAAGGAAGAAAAATACGGGCGGCTAAATGTGCTAAAAATCGAGCCTATGACAATACAGACATTGAGTTTTTTGCGAAAGGCAACATCCAAAGAGGACGTGTGACCCTCTACATTACTGCGGTGAAGAACCCATGTGCTGTTCAATCGGGGTTCATGCCTACTTTTGACGAAAATGATTATCAAATCATTTTAAAACTTATAAAACGGGCACTAATTGCGACATCTCTTCTTCACGTTTAAACAGAATAGTATTATTTTCGTCGAGAATAGCATACGAAAAGATACATACACATCATAAATCCGGTTTAACTTCTTTTCGCCATGTGGCTAAGTCCTGCTAAACACTCGACTAGGAGCCTCTCGCATGTGAAGATAGTAAGAACCCTAAGCAGGAACCGCACTACAGATAATTTCTATTCGAATTTAATAGAGGTGTTGAATGTAAGCGAAAAGAAACGTAAAAATTGTTCACAGAAGCACCGGTTCGAATGCGAAACCCTCCTAGATGGAGGCCCGAACACCCCAAAACTGCTGAGTAACCTTCGAAGCAGCACTAGATGCTTCAATACTGCGTAGGCTTCGCGAGGAATCAGCTGTAGGCCGTAACCAGATAAACGCTTCTTAGATGGGCTAATAGATACTGTTCCCAGCAGCGTTAAATGTTCAACTAACATTTGCTGGGTCGCCTCACGACCTGCACGATATCTGAAGGGTTGAAGAGACACCGTTTGACAATTGAACTATTAGTATAGCTAACTAGAGGCGTATTAAAGTACAGAAACAAAAACATTAATTCAGCATCCCAGCTGTCACTGCAAAGTACTTCTCTCATTGGCCTTTACCACTGCTCCTCCGGTTCCTACCGCTGCCGCCATCGTCAAATTGAGAAAATAACGTAACAGTTGCTCTCTAAACGAGTGTAGCCAGTCATAGCATAGTCTAACAAGGTTCATTAAAGAAGTTTCAAAAGTTGATACATTGCGGTCGTTAGTGCAGCCTCATAGTATAGGCGCAGTTACAGGAATGAACAGATCACGAAGGAATACGCAATGATCGTTCATTCTTGTAGCCTTCTTCAATAAAGATTAGAAACAGCGAAAAACCCTTAGATATGCCACAATTAAGTATCAAGCTATATCAATTTTAAACTTCAGAAATTTGGTAATTGTGTTTAGCTTATATTTACTAATATTTTTTATTATTATAGCTGAATTTCTAAAGGTCTCAATCATGACATTATCTAATATTCTCACTGCCATCAAGGCAAAACAAGACGGCTGTTAACGGTGGTGTCCATGAAGAGCGAAAAATCTTTGAGGATAAAGTTCTCATCTCAATTGAGATACCTAGATACGAAAGCGCGTAAGTTAAAGTAATAAGCGATCAATAAGAAATTGACCCTTACTCACTTGAATATATTATTGTTCATGCGTCAGGTGTTATACCCTTATTCGAACAGTTACTGCTATTTGCTATAGGCATAATATGCAGAATATATTTAGAGTAGAACTTAGTGAATGAAACCATTATGCGAACCGTAAGGAACAATTAGGAAAATTCTTCCTACGGTGAATGAATGAGGCACTTGGAAAGTTATCCTGCCAATCCATCGTGGTAACAATTCGTACTTAAGGCTAGCAAAAAAAAAGGATACTTAAGAAGCCATATTGAATTAGACTTGCGCTGCGCAAAGCCGACGGCATATCTTACGCTGATCCAGATATGCGTGTAGAGGTACCATGGTAGACCCAATCAGTCCTACGGTAGCCCTAGGCGGACTAATCGGACACTGATTAGTCGAGAAACGAATTATTGCTCCGTATTTTTCCTACGTGGGTATGAAGTTCACCGGAAGGATGTATATATATAGAATATCTCATTTCAAGATTCAGCGTATACATGTTCATTGACCTCCTATGATAAAAGTGATCGACGTGTTGTAAAGTTTGTTCCGTATCGTTAACACTACCAAACACGTAATATAAGCTCGTAATTATTACGTTGTGTTTTACCGTATAGCACAATGATTTAACCATTCTTCGCCTTACAGAACTTAGTGTGACTAAGCTAAGCAAGTTGTTTCAAGTTTTTACATTTTTGTTATTAATTAAGCTAATTATCTATCTTTGCCCAGTCATATAGAAAAGTAGTAAGGCCCGATGTTTTTACAAGTACCGCTGATTAAGAGCGAGGTATATATGTAAGAGTATGTACAATACGCTGTTTATTCTGGGGCAAAGTCATTTGGTGAGACTTCTTCAGTAGTTCTTCGGTTGAACGCAGTCGGACCATTGAACAAATTGTCTCCCTTCGATTATCTTCATCCACAGCCGCCAGCTCCGCGATCAACTAATTCATGGGCGCAAACAACCGCACACGTTCATAAAGCAGGCTAGCGATGTCTCTAGTCTGAGGTACAATCGATGAGTTTTTGAGTGAAACACGACCCACGCCACCCCAAAGGCGACTGCGGTGCCACAATTATGCAAAACCAGCTTTGGAAAGTAACCTGTCTATGGCCCTAGCACGCCAGCTTTCTGCTCCATCGTTCAAATATTTGTTGCCGCTCGGAGTCCCAGGGGAACAGACATTTACCCAATGATACGACAATGCGACACGACCGTCAGCAGGCGGAGCTGTCAACAGCACTAGCAGCAAACACTGATGTAGGGTGGAAAATTGAAATTAATCAAACAGCATTAGGTCCAGAATCAGCTCTTCACCTAGAAATTTGCTTCCGCCTTGATACCAGCTCTCGTGCTCGAGAATGGATTGTCTCGAGGTATGCTGCTACGTGACGCCTTAATGAATGAACGCATATAGTGTACTTCGTGGCTCGTTCCATCGTCATTGATTACGTACAAGCTTTATAAAGCTCCTTCAAAGGAATGCTGCGTCCGCGGAAATCTTGTGAACAGCAGTAATCATTTTTAGTTTCGATATTCGCCCATTTTAGCACTGCCCCTATAGCCCCCAACGGTCTTGTATATTCAGGACAGCGGCAATGACGCGGTACCTGCGACTGTGACCTCGTTTGTGCTTGGCGCATCTTTCGATATCCGCTAACGGGACGGATGTGGCTTCTGTTTGAGGAGTCCTAAGGTGGCTTCGAAAATCTAGTTTGAGATCGGTCGTATGGCGGTAGAAGGCATGCGGGGAGGCAAGTATTCAGGTTAACATCAGCAAGGGAATCCGTTAGCGGAAAGACTCTTAAATTCCTCTTTAAAGACGGGATAGGCCCCTGGAGTGTCGCTATGTGATTACTAGTCTAGACAGGCTTTATTATGGACGAGGAGGGTGGAGATCTTGATCCATTTGCTGCACAATCTGTGTAAAAATACTATTAAATGTTTTATCTGCTCGCATCTTCTGCTCCTTTTGGGTTAGGTTGTTGGCATCGCACGGGCTCGAGGGGCAGCTATATTGAAAAAGAGAGACAGAGAACGAAAACAAAAGGAAGCACTCAAGGCGATCGACTGGGGGCGAAAAACCAAGTGGCCATCGTTCTCGGCAGCGTCGTCGTCACCGTCGTCGTCATCATCATCATTCGTCGTGCTGAAAAAGTTCAACGAGCAACGTTGTGTCTCTTGTCACCATTCCATGACCTACAGAGACTAACGCTGATGGAGAGTGAAGCGGATGAGCGTCAGTTTGCCCAAGCAGACAAGACAGTCCATTACAGGGAGGCGAACCCCAACCCAACGCCGCAACATGGCCCAACGGGCGAATTAAGGTCAACAACTACTTGCATTTATCGTTCAAAGAGCAGGCTCGTTATAGCGTCCTGTTATCGTACAATAGGGTATGCATCCAAGTTCGAGCCATCGTTTGGCCAAAATCGAGAAACAAAGTGGATTCCGACTGATATGGCTGGCACGAGGTTGTGGCAAGCATATTTGGAATCCCAAAAAGCTGCATATATCGCAAAGACTCTATAATGTAGCTTGCAAATACTAGATATGGTATAGTGCGTACGGCGCTCGTACGAAACCTATCAATGACAACGCTGACAGCGAAAGGATGCGACACAAAAGCTAAACATGCCAATCTGCTCGAAAAGTTTACATGAATAGTAAGTTGCATAGCACAAGCTCACTTTTGATTAAAACTCAATTCTGTTGTAAGCTCAATTTCTAATTCTTCACTAGGAAAGCATCTCGTCCGTAACATTGAACTCCTACCGTACAAATCGATTAGTTCTCAGTTGTATAGGCAACTAAAAAAAAAAAAAACAAGAGACAATCGTATTACTTAAACCATGGTAATATTTTCGATTCCCTTCTCGGAGAGAGCAGCCCCATATCATTAGATGTTTTGAATTTGACGTCTGCTACCGCCTTTCAGACATTTCATCAGCTTGAGTCAGTCCCCCTGTCTCGTAAACAATGGCGTCGTCTCAAAAGTAAGTCTGTGTATATAATGTTTTGGCCACATCGGAACATAAAAATTACCATATCATAACATGAAAATTATTTAGAAGCTAATCTTTATAGCCCATCGATTCAAAGAATTGAATCATTGTGTCTCAAACTTCTGATATATTATATTCGTGCATAGAGAGGACCTGCTAAGTACAAGTAATGCGGAGTCAGTCACCACCGATGGCGCCATGGTGGCAATTAAGCCAGTCTCTATAAAGAACGTTCTAGATCAATTTCACACATGTCGTTGGGACACCAGCAATGAACGTACTTAAGTAAACCTCACTACAATTTTAAAAATGTTGGACAGAAGCTAGTTTATTAGCACGTTCTTCCTTACACACAAAATTAATTACTTGAACCTGAAAAATTCTTAGTGTCTAATATACACTTTGAGACTGTTATTAAGAGACGACTCTTGTTTCTTATCAAGTATTTTATGAGAAAACCCGTACGTCGCTTATACCCCTGATCCATTCATACGTCCTAAACCTGAAGACAGTTATCGGGACTCGACTAATATATATTGTAGAGTCTGCTGATCCACCTCCTGGATCATACTTGAAGCATAATACACAACGCGTTACTCGTCATTAACAACTTCTACTCTGCCGTTGGCGTTTTTTTTATCCATCTTCAGCCGTCGAAGGGCCAAACCAGACAAGCGTGTAGACCCACAGATTGACCCGCCCTCAAAAGAGGCTTAGGGAACGACGTAGCAGAGTCAGTACAACTCAACGCAAAACTCACCCAGCTATAACCTTGTCTGGACCGCGCTTGTGCTTTTCGTTTAGGTCTACTGTCTGGTCTTGAGCATTTAGAAGGATAAGCATTACGCTACCGCCCGCAAAGAACTCCAGGGCGTAAAGTACTCCGCACCCACGCAGATCAGACAACAGTTGGCAGCGTGGCTTACCACAAGCTAGTCATTGGCTTACTGCTGCGGCTGCTGCTGGGAAATGGTGGCAGCACCAGCCGCAGTCATACATCGGGCTGTAATACCAGCCACCTCCGCAGCAACCATCTCGTCTTCACGCGGGACCAAAATGTTGGTGTGGTGACCTAAGAAGTGGTCAAACCACTAGTAGCAAGACTGGTTAGGCAATCGCAGAAGGATGGAGGAGAAGACTGTGGGGTACGAAGGGGTGAATAGGCGTAGGGGCCAATCCAGTGCGCGATTAAGTTCCTTGGCTTCTCCCTAAGGGCAGGGCCAACGTCAGCATTAGCCCAGTTCAATTCCAATTCCTGCCGGACGTTGTCGGCGCCGATACAGTGTCGCCGCGGTCACAGAGACGACGTACAGATGAGAGAAGGGTAAGAGTGAAAAAGGCCCTACACTTCACCCGCTTCTATCGGATGATATTGCCCGGTTTTGGCGGTGGTTGACGCCTGCCACCGGTCGTCCGAAACTGAATCCCAGAACCGATTTCGACCCCATGTGCCGAGAGACCCCGAAAAGAGCTTGGTGCGTTGGGCAGAGAAAAGGTGGTATTGGAGCCACTGAGGCCATATTATACTGTCGGATAGAGCGAAGGTGACCACAGATTTGGCAAGATATAAGCTAGGAGCGCCAAGCGGTGGCGGTAAGCGAGAGAGAAAGGATACGAGCGAACAAAAGAGGGGGATATAAAGGTTGAGTGAGTAGAGCAGCCATTATTTTGTCCTCTTGTCTCTCTTGCGTCCTTTCTTTTGGTGTTTCTTAACGCAGCATACAATAAAGCGAGAGGCCAAGTTGGTAAGCGAGTCGGTGCCAAAGCTGTCGGGAGTAAGAAGGGAACCGTTGCTGGTGGCCGCCATTCCCATACAGAACAAGGCAATGATTCTACATTGGAAAAAGGGTTAGATCCAGTTAATAGAGTGGTTTGTGTGCTCTCGGAAGGTAAGACTAGAAGAAAACTTTCTCATAGCTGGCGGGGGAGGGGTACTTAGATGTGAGGGTCTGATTACCCAGAAAGAGCAACATGATAAGCGCGAGATAAGAGGGAACTCGGAGCTATAACACGGCAGCGCCCACAAGGGCAGCTCGACTGAGGTGACTACTTGCGTATGGTTTCCCGGTTGTAGCTTCGGGACGAGCAGCCAGCGGAGAAAAGCGTGGGCCATAGGAAACTAAGGGCCGCCAGCAATTGAGTGTTTGACGCAGGGAGCTTCTGGGGACTAAATCTAACGGCTCAGTACTCGTGTCGCGTGCTAGTTGGGGTTGACCAACGTATGACCCGATCAACGAATAATCTGCCGGCCGGCCGGCCAGCAGTAATTAACCGACTAGTCGATTGTCGAATGCTAATGACGAAAAGGCGAGGCCGCGGCTTTGCAAAGCAGAGTCACACTGTCCTGTTCTGGGGTGGGGTGTTGTACTTGGACATGAACGCGCAATTGACCCTGACACAGACCTCGGCCCTCGGTTCTGCGAAGAATTCGTTTTTTCATTTGGCATTGTCACATTGGTGTGCCTGCAAAGACACACAGGCGCCTTTTGCCACAACCGAAACAATCTCTATTACTGTAGCTGCAATCCATGGTTGCATTAATGGACGACGTCGCGATGGTATTAGCGGCAGACCCAGTCGCAACGCGACACATAGCATCTAGTGAGCTCAATATAATTTTCGTGAATGGTGAAACGGCAAAAAAACATAATAATATGGCACATATATATCTTTAGAATCGATGTTTATGCTTATTTATAAACTATATTTCCATCGGCTAAGTTTACACAAATAAGTTATAAAAATGAACGAATTTGTTGCGCGCTGTATATTTAATACATACAAGACGTTTTCTTTAAAATGAGAACACCAAATAGGGCGGACTATTTATCGTAGCTGCAGTACTTTCATCAGTTTTATTGGTTGGTAGCAAGAACAAAACCCGTTTCTTTACACTGAAATTGTACAATATGTACATTACATAAGCTGTATGAATAGAGCAAGTTCTTCCAGAACAATACACGAAATTCGTCCTGATGAGGCCTAAAACGTTCACTTTTCGAATATGACAAAAGATCAGCTACTGTCCACCGGCTTCGCCCTGGACGTACGTACCCTCGACCAAGGTTATACTAGTTGCCCGAAATAGACACTCGATGCCATTGACATCTTTGTAGCTTCCAATGTATGCGAGGAGGACCCGCCTTTGGCAACCAGCTATACGTTACCTTTGATATCCTAGAAGACAAGGAGTCTCTTTTTTCGAACGGCTCAAAGCTCTTCTCACTTTATGACTTTTTCAACCAGTCGGCTGGGAATTGTTTCCCAATAGGAAACATCCTTCACATAGTTTGGGAAAAACGGCTGGTTCGTGCGCTGCTTTTCGATGTCTGCATTTTTGTTAACCTCAAGTTATCTATGTGCAGTCATGCACGAACGGTTAGTATTATGTCGAAGCATTAAAAAAAAAATAGTTAGTAACAGTATACGGGTAAGACAAGCTACGAATAGACTCATAAGTCATCGTGCAGAGTATGTCTACCGAAGGCAGCATTTCCGTAAATCACAAAAGCATTTATTGAAATACGTCAAACAAAGTTAAATGTATCAGTATCGTATCAGTTACAATTATATAGAAAAAAAAAAAAGTTATTCGCGTATGTCGGGAAGAAGCTTTGAACGTATTTTGTGAGCAAGAACAATACGCACTATACGTAAATGAAGATGTCGTATCTCGACGAGGACAGCAGTCACAATAAACGAAGACTGTAAAATACGTTTCCAATCCACCTAAATATCTGCCTTCATTTAGATGCAGCAAACGACATTTAGTTAATCTTTATTCGAAATACGTTTCTAACTAATCCAAGTGAGGTAGCCTTTTCTTGCTAGCGTTTCGCTGTTTGAAGGAAGCTTGGCTTTTCCGAAAGTTACAGCCTTTAGAGCTCATTCCAACTTTTATGTGTTGCCCCCTGAGTTTCGAGCTCGTTCTGCAGGTGCTATTAAACTGCTCAGATCCAGCAAATGATACAAATTTACATTACTCATGTGTATCTGGTTGGCTTGTAGTCTCTTGCCCCCAACGCGTATGCAATGCTATGGCAAGCCAAGTGATGGAGTGTATACGATTGTTTAGCCTACGAGCAACAGACAACAAAAATCGGGAATTCGGTTCATCTCAGGTCGATCCGCCGCAGTGCAAAGTTAGAGCAGTTCGAGAAGTTAAAGGAAGCAGGTGTTAGAGAGGGGCAACGAATGTGACTTCGACTAAGTTTGTCGCTTAAATAATGGAATATGAAGGTAACGGCTGGCAAGCATCGGCGGTTACCGAAGTCTGATGATGACTTGAAGCGGAAGGTTGTGCGGTTCATCAGTGGCAGCAGACGCATTTGCAGCGACGATAACAGGAACGGCGATACAGGCAACAACAGCAGCAGCGGTAGTCGTTTGGCCGGGCTCAACGGCGATTTTAAATATCGCCGTTAGGTTGCAGCCGTCGATATTTTCATTGTTATGTTGCGCTATTTACTGGCGTTGTTGCTAGCGCAATCGAGGCTTGAGCGTTTCGGTCGTTCTAGAGTACACAATATTCAAGTTCTGTCCTTGGGATGGCGGCATGCTTCGGTCAGCACGGCGTAAGCGAAATGGTACCTTTACGGAGATGATAAAGAAGGCTGGGGGACTGGAAAGAAGACGTTCAGTCGTTTGTACGCAGCACAACTTGGAGAAGACACTTGAATTAACAGAAACATTATTGAAAATTTAACCGGTAAACTTGCATTAGCGTTCCACCGTTATCGGTTGACTACTGCGAGCTGTGTTGACCCGTGTAACTGGAGATAGAATATATGACTAGTCTGTAACAACTTAGGCAAGAAGGCTGCATTGGCGATTTGCGACAAGGAAATAAACCGGGTCCTTTTTTAGCTACTAGAGAACAACCATATAGCCGCCGTCCGTAAGCCAGAATAATACGCCTTGTACGTTCTGAGACGCGTTTTATTTCCTTGAGCAATAGAACTGGGGCCACAACAATTGATTTTCTTCGATTTCTCGACTCATGCCCATTGATTGCTTTGTATCACATTTGTCATTTTGGACAAGTAGGCAAAATTATGTGAAATTTCAACCTGTTCCTATTTAATTAAGTAATAATCATAATATATTAAGAGAGATTTTAGCTTAAACCTGTAATGAACAGCTTGTTCAGTCAATCTAATTTCACATTATAATTCATCGGCAGTCGTACTATGTATCGAGCGTCAGAATATCCACTCAGGTATACTAACAATAGGCTAGGTGCATTCCTACATGATACCGACACCAACGCATTAACTGACTGGTCAAGCCACTGAAGACCGCAGTCACGTAGGCCGCAGCGATCGGAAGGACCAGTACTTAGCTTGATGCTAAATATAGTGCAAATAGGTGCTATGTCCGCTAACATGTTATGTACAGGATTCAAAGAGGAGAGCACGGATAACTCCTATAGTATCGTTGTTACATTGACACTTGGACTATTTCGTCTCTAGCCAATATCGCAATCAACTTTAGATGAGCCACAGACAGAGGTTGTCATACCACCTAGCTAATCGGTCACGTGGCCTATCATTGTTGCCCCCATAGCGCAGTGTATTCGCGATAACTAAATATGATCGCGTACTATTGCCTCCCGCCAGTTGTCCATTCACGATGTTTCGTTGAAAACTATCTAATCAATAGATTGTTATTAAATTAAGAGCCATATTTATCATAATCACTGGCATAGGAAGACGACGAAGGGACCGGCTGGGAGCCATTAAGGTGGTCAACGCGAGACGGTAGCTGGAGCTGGTTTTTTGGCCTTCCTGTGCGATTTCGACCGGTCATTGTTAAGACAAAAACTAGAAAGCGTCGTTTTTAGATGTCAGAGCACTGATGCTGCCCAACGGCTATTGCAGTATCATTGATATTTTGCCATAGATATATGAGCGACGACTTTATTCGTTGATACGTACCATGATTCCGTAAACTTAATAATCAACATAAAATAGCAGAAAGCTAATCGATATGGTAGAGCCTTTCACTGTGCCTTATTTTTTCTACAATAATTAGATAAGTACGATAGATAATTCGATTTGTCGTTGAATATTTCGTAACGTAGACTTTGCGATACTGATCTCGCTTGAAATGTCTATCTACAGCTACCAAATTTCAGTCAATTTATTAAAGTAATCCGCTTCAAGAAGGGCTTTCGTTCTGAGCGTTAGCGTATACATATGTGCAGAGTTAGAACGAAAACAATTAGAAAACAGTCATGCTCTTCAAAAGACGTTTACCTGCATCATCCCTGTCTTTCACGTTATGCCAGCTAAATACGCTATATATATATATATATATATATAATTAAGTCTATATATTAAGGTCCCGTCAGTGATTTATCGTAACTTTGTGATCGTGGCATATATAATTAATCACCGCACCGTTGATTTATAGCGCGGATGTGAGAAGTGATGAGGTAGAAGCAAGATTGAATTTTTAGACGATGTCTGGTCTTATGTCGTTCGTCGATTTTTTAAACGTGAACTGTTTATATGACGAATTTATTCACTCATCTATTTATATCTTCCAGTTGGAAGATCCAACAGGCAATCTCGTCGGGGGCTTCGGAAACGACCTGCGCAGCTGGAGTACCGTTCGATCATCGAGCCAATTAACGCTATGATCAAATCGTAGTGATAGTTTCACCTAATTGTTTTCTCCTGTTTTCCAGCTCACACCAAAAATCTGACCAGCTTTTTGGCCCATTGTTGGCATTTCGTAGAGTATCCAAAACCGATCTTGCCTGCTTCATTTATCCGATCGACAAAAAAACAAAAACAGCGATCCCTAGTGGCACAAAAAAATTGTTTCCAGTATGCTTCGAAATTTGCCAGTGTTCTTGTTATTGCTACCCGCTCGCGGGCTGCTGTAAGTAGTCAGCCATCTGCTTCTGGGCTCGAATTGCTTAGCGAATTGACTAGCCTTTCTTGACGCTGACCAATGTTATGGTTAGCCACATACTATAGATGCAGTCACTCGAAACATGGGCGGCGGCAGTAGCGAAGTCGCATGCGACACCGGAAAGCTCTTCGTTGTCGCGCCGTTGGTAATGTCACTTCTGACGGAAATTCGGCCCAGGTCGGGTGCAGTCAGGGACGACACCTATGGCCGCCGCTGTCGTCACTGGTGCAGGATGACAACGATACAGGCACGGACAATCGACTATGAAGGGCTTGCTCTCGTCCTACGTCCGGAACCTACTCTAGCTCTACTCCCTATGCATTATGTATTCGTTTGCCGGTCGTACATATTGAACCCAATCAGCAAACGAATCTTTCAAACGCTTCCAACAAACCAAGTTCCTAGGTGGCAGTGGCGCCGACCCTTGCAGCAATGGAAACCCTATGGGGTGCTATTCCTACACATTCTACCGCTGCTACTGTATTCGTTGGCTGCTGTCGCTGAAACTGCTATCGCGATTATACCAAGAGACGATACTGCGAATGGCGCACTGCTTCTTTCTATCTGTGTGTTTGCGCGTATAGGTGTACGACTGTGCCTATGGAAAATAGATAGTGTAACGGTGCCCCGTGTCATGATGGCGCCGGACCGCCGTCGGCACGCCAGGTTGCTGGAACGGTCCAAAAGACTGCTTATTTAGTGCTATCCGCAGTAATAGCTGGCATTACCTTTTGTGGTCGTTGTTGCTGCTTTTAAGGGTTGACAGGCAAAGGATATTTTGGGTAAGAAGCCATCATTAATTTCGGTGGCAAGAGCCGAGAGTACGACAAATCGACAGACGGACAACCGCGCTTACACACGGACCTATAGTCACAAACGCATCATGACACAGGTACCATTGCTGCAACTGCTGCTATTAGTGCTGGAGTTACTGAGATCAACTGATTTAGACGCCCAGGAAACTCCTGAGGTCGGCGGCAGCTCCCGGGGTCTCCCAGCGTCCCAGGGAAGGAACTCAGTGGATATTTGTAGTACTTCGGCTAACCCAGTGTTTATAGAACAAGCTCTATGGTATTGATTGCGGGACTCTTTGTTTGCTGGTGATTTACTGGCCACGCATGCGCTCCTCACAACTAGCAATAAAGGTACACAGAGGCCTAGAACAGGACAGCAGCGAGGATCTAGCAAGTGCCTTCTCATAAGGAAGGAAAAACGAAGGAGCTGCGAAGTGCGTGGATATACTGCGGGGCCACAGTAGATTCTCAGCATCGTAGTATGCATGACAGTATGAAAGAAGTTGGAAAACGTCGCTCGAGAAAACCTTTCGCGTTTGTCGCGCGGTTCCCACCCTAATCAACTTGGGAGAGGAGAGTGATTTGAGTTTTATTTTACATAACACTTGACACTATAGAAAACAACACGGATAGACAGACTGGCTATTTTCTCTACCCTCTCATACCCCGATTAGGTCTTAAACAAACGAAACGAATGTTTATTTACCACTGTATTTCTGAGTTCCTCAAACCAGTTAAGCTGCCCCTTAAAAAAGAGAGTCAAGGATCTACCCATCTTTAGACCCATCTAATATGGTCCCTGTCTAGCACTCGCATTAAATATATTTAAATAGATGACTATTGCATAGCAGCACATGACCTTTTATACTTACTGTCCTTCCGTAACAGCGGCGTTATAGTCATTGATTAGCCTAACTGCCATCGGTGACGAACACAAACTAATCTCTGATGTGCATTCAGACACATATCTGCTAACCTGTGTCCTGTATGGATAGTATATTTCGTCATATGCGCGATATAGAAGGGCCAGCTCATTCGCTTACTTATTCCTCTGCCCAGAAATGCAGTAACAGGTACTGTTAGATGGAGAGACACGCCTTCTTTTTGCTGGCACGTGCTTTTCCCCTGGCAGCAAAAGGTGACAATGGATGAGGGGGCAGCGGAGTAAAAGATCATCTTGCCAAATTCGCCGAGCACGCGAACACACAGGCACAATAATTTTGTTACCCCATATGACTGTATCAGCTAGCGACCACTCTCAAAATCGACGGTATCTGTCATCGTATATCCGATAGTCGATCGTCGGCCAGGCATTTTGTCTCCGAATCGCCAAGACATTCATGCAGCCACTTACATACTGTTTCTTGGCCGACCTAAATGTCGTGCCCTGTTAACAGCGTATCATTATTTTGTATCGGTGTGCAAAAAAAATGACTGTAGGTCGACTACACCCAGTAGTCGCTACGAACGGTGGGCGTGCAGCAGATGGGACAGTTCAGACGAGGGTCCATAACCTCGTCCATCGATGTTTTGTTCAGTCATTCGGATGGTGCTTTGTTGTTTGTGTCGCATCGCTTCGTTGCATAGCATGAACTGCTGCTACTGCTACTGTTGTAATCTCTTCGACGCTCAATACCGGTCGCCTTTCTGAACATCGCCGCGACGGCCCGCACACGTTAGCTGGCCTTCTCAATCATTTGGGTTATTATGTTTTCTTGAATTGTTTCTTTGTTTCATTACGGCTCCTTTGTTCTCGATGTTCAGAATTGGCTTTGGTTGTTCAAGCGGTGAAGCTTGTTGGCGCCTCCCAAATTACATAAGCTACGATCGCCAAGATCATCACCAGTAACCTACTGTGACATTTAGTTTGTGGGAGAGCTCCGCTGCTTCTTAATGGAATGCTTTTTGTTGTTACTACAGTCATCTCTATAGATTTTTTTTTTTCGTCGCGACCTCAGGGCTCATTTCTGGGCTACTGTGTCAGACACTATCTATCGCCTTCAAAGGCACGAGAAACGCACACGGATGGATGCTTGCATTCAGGTACACAAAAAGCATATATATATCTCTCTCTCATATACGCGCACAAAGACTTTCTCACAGATAAGCTTGCAAGAATCGTGGTGGCTGACGCTGCTGCAGCAACTGCCAAGTGGAACTGGAGACAATTGCCGTTGTAGCCTAAAAAAGGCGCGCACTGCTTAATCCTTTTCTTTGTCTTTTGTAACCCACAACCCTATTCGTTGCCAGCACAGACCTTTTTGGAGGCTGTTAGTAACTAATCACATTTGTTGCTTAAGGAAACGTGAATTTATATATGTATACATATATATTTGACGAGGTTAAGTGTAGCGGGCGAGCAATGGTCCAGGCCCGCGTATCCTGCGATAGTTTATAGTTCATCATGCAGTTTATCATCTCGATGGTGAGACGCGGCCAACTCGATGTCAAGTCAGCACCAGATCATTTACCCAAATGCAGAGAAACTCCATGAAAGAGGAAAAGATTAAGAACGATACATAGGAAGTGGTTAGGAGAACGCAGTTTGTTCAAGATTGTCCGTTCTTGGAGACAAACGACAAACGGGGAGACACAAACACTTACCCATTCACTGACTTACGCCAAAGAATGACCCAGATTTAGAAATATACACAGCTTGGGTGTGTAACTTTTTTAGCGGACACGCACGTTTTGTCTGCGGCGAGAGCTGCAGTCGTTACGACGGCCGTAATTGCCATCTCCGGCGGACCGTCTTCCCTTGTTAGCCGCCCGTGCAGACAGCGAAAATAGAAGACTACAATCGAATTCGTTGCGAAACGCTTATGTACGTAAGAGTCTAAGAGTGGAAAATAGACACAGAAACAGATGGGAGAAATAGCCAGAGACATATATACCTAGCTACATGCTTGCCTGCCTATCTGTCTAGTTAGTTGGCTAGATATGAAAAGCAGTAACCCAAAGTAGCTTCTATCCCCGCACCCGTCTGCGTGTACGCTCTGCAGTGGTGCGGCGTGAAAAAAAATAGAAACATAACATAAATTCACACAAACTACTAAACACAGCATTCTATTGCGCTCCGCTCTACAGAATTACATAGGCAGTAGGATTTTAACGTTCCTTTGTAACGGTGTTGGCGGAACACGGTTCCTTTGGGAGAACACATCTTTGCGCATCTGACTAATCGGCGGAAGAGAAGTGTCTGTGAGAGACAAAAAGACAGAAAGTATTAGAAGTGTCCAGCCGTGTCCTTTCGGCATCTTTTCTTCACCTTTTCTCTTTTTCCGATTGGTTGCTTATTAACGCTTTTGCGGTAGTTGTAATTAGTCGCCGTGATAGCAGTTATTGTAACAGGGAAAATGGTACTGGGTTTTTTCCAAAACAAAATTTCTCTCCGCCCCCGTCTCTAGTGATGAAATCGTCCGACGAACAAAGTGTCCCTGGTACCGGCATCACCATGACCATCGCTACTACTAGCTCAGGCAGTTTTTACCGTTTGGCTACCCTTTGTGCTACGTTCTCTATCGTAGTGCGGCACGCCTGAGTGGCTCTGCTATCTCTGTTTTAGGCGTCGCCTAAAAAGAGGTAGGAGAAGCGCGCGTGTGGTCCGACACCGACTCCGTGCGTACTCTAGCCACATTCTTCGTGCCATGCAATGACAGGCCAATCTTCTTGAGCGTTCTTCATTCGACAGGTTAAAGCCGCTTGAAACCGTGCCTAATACTTGTTATGTTTTCGGTTAGTCAGGTGACAGGCGCGCAAAAATTGTAATCAAACCGATCTGCTGTTATGCGTTGGCAACCGTACTTCGGCTCGACTGGTCGCTGGACTTAGTCTACAACCGAAATATCAACGGAAATCGATAAAACTACGGTATGAATAAGAAAATCACACCCAGCAGACAATTGTCCTGTGGACAACTTTTACTTCGCTTATTTCCGTTCCAGAGACAAAGAGAGAGCACATGAGCAATGGGACAAAGATAAGAATAGCAGATCTTTATGCTGCCACTGGCGCGTATCGGTAACCTTGACAGGTAACCATATACCCAGTAGAAAGGATATGTTGTTGAAAGATGCCTTTACTGGAGTTCACACGTCGGTACCAAAACGATGGCTGGTCTATGTTTACGATAGATGCTCCCGTATTTAGATTCTGTTCGAAATTTTCAGCACGCCGGATCATCAAGGGCCGCCAGTTTGATAAAGCTAACACACGGAACGGTATTGTATGTACGCACGAAAATAATCATTTGTTTGTTTAGTAAAATTAGGACGACACGCGTGAGCGAAGACAAAAGGTCATTTAGGTTGAATATCTCAAGGTAGTAGAAATAACCTAGCCTAAATAAAACTACATGAGCATAAAACATTATCGTTTAGCAACTGTTGAGGCTATAGTATTCCAATATTAAGGAAACAGTGAAATCTCAAAATTTATCATAAGTCGCATTGATCGGTAAGTATTACATCAGAACTGAAATCTGCATCTAACGCTATACGTGTTTATAATCGAGTCTGCAACTATTGCAAAATCAGCTTGAGGTCAACTGTTAATGATTGATTTTGTGACTGCGAGCCTGCATACTTTCCCTGTTGTTTTTAGTTTTAGATTCATTGGGGACACAGGTACACTGTGTCTCAATGACTATATCAAATTGTGGTCGTTCGTTCGGAGGGAATATCGCATTTTATTTTTCTGTCAATACTCCTTTGAGTAGCAAAAAACGACAACCTCACTGTAATCACAAACGGATCTATCGCATCGATGACGGCGGACGCAGACACAAGTCACTATACTTCAATCACCATAAGGAGAGGACGATGTTCGAAAGTGAGCACAACATTTTGCCCTCAACCCCTCATTCTTTATACGCGTTCGGTAATCCCCAGAAATGAATGGCTTTCGTAGCGGCCATCCTTTGTACCACCGATCGATTGCGCTGTTTTGGATTGTGAACCAAGACCAACCTAGTAACTTGGACAGCTTGTGAGACGTTGAGACCGATGGTACGTTTCGCCTATACGTGTGTTATTCTGATGACTGTGGATAACTTTAGCAGTTAACTTTAGCAATAATGATCCCGACAGCACTAAGGAGTAAGATGACATGAACGCCATAAGCCATAAAGTATGAACCAACTCGACGAGGCACCCGTTCGAGTACAATACTGAGTAAGCAGACGTATGTAAATTCGTTGGTTTATCATGGGCTCGGTATAGGCTTTTTATATATATAAATATGCTTTTTATCTTCATAACTCCACTGGTTGGTATCCAGTCTCGTTGTTTCAATCACTTGTCCTGTAAGGGCTCTGTTGGACAAAGACATGGACACACACACACACGCACGCACGCACGCACACACGCACGCATGTACACACAGACTCACCAACCCTTTTAATAACCACTGGCATCCTGCCACATACGTAGCTATCGGACGGCAAAGGAAATTCACGTTTGCCGGTCTTGGACACGTTCCTGAAAGACCAAACAAGGTTAGGCTACGCCGTCGTGGTGGCCCGAAGCGAACCGTTGACCATCCTCAAATCTCTACACATGTAGATTACACATGTACCAGCCTGTGAGGCGACCAAGTTGCTAGAGCAGCTTCGGCGGATTGGAGGGTACCCGCATCTAAGCTGAGCAATCTGATGGATGTACATACACGATGGTGCCACGATACTGCATGTAGGTATATTTTCTATAGAACTTTGTTCATCGCCACTGAAGCAGTCAACTGCGTAAAGAGAATGAATAATTTACCAGGCTATGGTAATTAAATACTTGTCCTGTAATCAGGCCGTTCTTCAATTGCTTGTTGTTCTGTCGGTTCAGTTACTTAACGATCTACTGACAGACAGGGTGTGCCGTAGAGGAAGTGATCATCCACCGAGGAGCGAATAATCACAGGATACTTACCGTGACCGTACAAGGTAAACACAATTGCTAAAATCCATCGATAAAAGCTATTCGGTCAACTTAAACAGGTACGACACGAATACAGCTAGATTTCTTCTTCATACCAACAACAGCGGCAGTGGAGGCTGTAGTAAATATCATGTTAGAGCTAAGAGACCGTCGCTGACGGAGGCCGCATTGGCCTCTGACATCGTAGAATTAATTGTTTCCTGTTGTTAATTAACCTATTCATAGGCTAATTTATCTGTGAACCGCTCGTCTGTCGCAATCTTGAAGAGTTTCTCATCGCTCCCGAGTGTCGTCGTGTTCCTCCGGTCATTTTTAAGTCGGCAGCGAAGGACATCGACAGGCCGAGAACCGTTTACCGAGTGAGCTTTTGCCCGAGCAGCCACGTTAGTCCTCAACGCGGAACAACATCTAACGTCCGTGTCACCTGTGCGCCCCTGTTTCCTGACTTCCTGCAGCTCTGCAATGTTGCAGTACATCAGTATTAGCGAATATCGTGGCCATCGACCAAAACGCTTATGGACGTAATCAGCTGCGTGGTTGCGGTTTGCCGTGCACGTAGCAGTTATTCCTGCGTAACTGCGATTGTACGCTCGTTCAGCGCTGAATCAATTGAGCACGCTGGGCATCCGCCCTATACGTATGTCAGTCCGAGTACGATGGTGTCGCTGCTGCCTGCTTAAAACTCTTCGCGGCAGCCAGGCCCAATTAAACTAGCTCGGACCGTTATGGTGATGGAGCACCGGGCGAAAGCCAAACAGAGTCATCGGCGCACCGCCGAGTCACAACAAACACAACAATATATATGGTAGTACGCGCTGCCAATTACCGGCACAAGGTATATTATTAGTATCTTCCACGAGAGCTTCACTGCTGCGAGATTGGTATTCGTTGTGCTAAAGTTGCAGCGAAGATAATTGATCTGTATATAGTGAATGGGTCTATGCGAGAATTATTCCCTTGATACATATACAGACACATGCAGACGAAGACATACATAATAATAGGTGTACGTGACAAGGGAATGATTCGCGAATACATACATCCAACACATACGCGTATTATTCCCGTTCACTCTAATTTAATATATATATATATATATATATATATATATATATATATATATATATATATATCAACTGATATTGTCAAATATAGATTGTTTGTTTTGACGTTTTCCTTTGTCAGGAACTGGTATATTTGATCTCTATGCAGGTATGGGGACTGCACACTTGTTGTGGCTCGTTTGTTCTACTATTTCCTAAATTACGCCAACATTTGGCGACTTGTAGTACGATGCTGTCGTTTGCGCGCGACCTCAGGATCGTCCGACGACTGAAACGACTCCTGAGTGGTCTTGCATCTCCTGCTGAAGGCTCGTCAGCGGGCGATCGATCGATCTTTAGCCTCGTGTGCCGCGCCGGTAGCGACACTCCCTTCACGCCAAACTATACGTAACCGGCATAATTCGCAAATGACCGTTAGACTCATGATTGATCTTCACTGGCGACCTTTGTATCGTTACTAGGTCAGGTTTTCTGTTCACTATAGCATTGAACACTCATCCACTGCAATAATATGACAATCATAAAATGGTAACAGTCCTTAATGAGACAATCTGACGATCTAATCAATAATACCGTGCTCTCGGCCGGCAGCAACAAGGGACGAGGCTACACACCGCGGTAGGACTGTGGGCCTATACGACAGGTAGTGCTACGGAAGTACTTCGATCTTGACCGTAACGATTTGCGCTCGAGCGAATTCGATTTCTTAACGGGTCATTCATGAGCTTCATTGATACATTAAGATGTCACGTTTTACTAGCGCACAGCGGGAGCTAGTGCTAAATCAGCGCTCAAAGCGTTGATGATGATAGGAACAGACAAACGTCAGCCGGTCGTCGCTGTTAACTGTCGATTGAAGCTGGCGTCTTGTAGTTGATCTGTTGTCGAGCCATAGAAAACTATGTATGTATGCAAAAACATGTTTTTTTTCATCTATAAATCTTAGGGCTTCCTCGATATCTGTATCGTCGGCTAAGGAGGTCAGCATCAAATTATAAGTCTGGATTAGGTTACAATTAGGCTTGGCTTTGCTGAGTTAGAAAAGCATGGACTCGCACGACCTTTTCGATCCTAACCAAAGATAGGTGGTAAAGAACAGTTTCGACTGCCAATAGCGGAGCATAACTAGGTCGGAGGGTGGCGACGTGAACGCATTGCTTATGGGATAGGCCAACGTAAGATCCTTGTTCAGATTCTTTACGTGTGTCAACCGATCTGCGAGGCGACTACGAACGAAATAGCGTAGCAAGTACAGCAAAAAGATGCTTCTTGAGGTAAACGCTATCATAACTATCATTCATACGTTGGACACGTTAGCTACTGAGTGCTCAATAACAAGGGATCATTTAAAGGGAAAAAAAGAAAAAAGGTCGTATCTTGAGAAAAACCAATATTTTTCGAAAATCACCTGACTATATATATATATATGTATTGTGTGGATCTCATTGCAGCGTGCGGGATCACCCTCGACGTCGCATTTATCACAGGTTCTGTGTAGCGGGCTCGTGCGTTGCTACTGCGAACACGAACTACTGCGACGCTACAGCAGAAAACTAAATGGAGTTCTTGTATAGTTGAGTGGTAAAGATTAGAAGAGGTTAAGGTGCTCGCGGCATACGTAGTACTCTAATACATCTTAGGGAAAGTGTAGAGCTTTCGATTCGTGTGTTCTTTGTGCGTTCGGAATTTCTTGTGGTTCAGACGAGCGGGAGATTCGAACGGTAGGACGCATTTATTTTCGAAACAGCTCATTGAGTGTCTGGCATAATATATGGATCGGTTTTGTCGGCTTCTTGTGAGCGAATCCGAACGCCTGATCGTAGTCATCCGTTTCGTCGTCTACAATATACGCACGTCTTCAATAGCGCCAGCGGTACAACTGGTGCAATTTTCAATACGAACAGACACTGCTACCCGTGGCAAATTGCCCAAACGCCTCTCGGCAAGCGTTTGTCGGTCTTAGCGAACACCGACTGATCGATATATAGCGGAAAAGGTAATATATATACATATGATGGAACAGGGTCATCCTCCCTACGGTGTTCGGCTTATAATTGGGATGGTTGTGAAGCAAGATTAACAGTGTCAGCGTAGATTAAAACTCTATTCGATTCTATGACAAGGGATGGAATTTGTATCTCGTAAAAGATCGAACCTGCCAAGTGAGCTAGAGAAGCAACGCATCAATGGATCAACGCATAACATTAGTAGAACGCATTGATCAGGATTATCTAATTGCAGAAAAAATTAGATGATCGCCGACTTTCGAAAAATCATTTTGTTCAATTTTTAAATTTCTATTCATGATCAAACAATGTCTTGATTTTGAAATGTTTATATATATATATGAACACTTTTCGTGCACAAGTGGCTTAGCATGGATGTACGCGCGTGTTAATGGTCTGTCCAACACATAACATCTTAGAAACGTTATTGCTAACACTACTACATGTACCTAACTGTATTATCTATTTTTGTCCTCGCTCATTTGTACCTGCACATCGTCCTTCCCTATCTTGTGCTGGTTACCTTGGCCTAAGTAGGCTCAGCCACGTTGCAGACGAAACAGAACGCTATCCAGATACAATTTCCAAACCAAATACACGTCAATACGGATGTTCTAAGGACCGTGTACAGCAAAGACATCGCGATACCGTCGGCTTAGATCATCATTAAAGAAAAGAGGAGAAGGTCTGGAGGGTGTTAGATAGTCTGAAATGAGTGCTCAGTTGATAGAGAGCGTGTGGATCAAAAAAGCACCAAAAATGAACCCAGAATTGCTGAAGTCGGCCCAGCAGCAGCTGTAGCAGGCGAGCTTACGGCTCACCACAGCCGCTAGCCCGACCGCAAGCTCCGCTCGTTCCTCTCTGATAATTCTGTATTTCATTCAAAATGTTGCTATCTTTTCTTCTTTGTTGTGGCACTTTTTGTGCCCGTTACGGTTTGTTATTTTACGCGTTCCTTCGCCTTTGTCCAAAAAAATGATCGAAACTAACTGAGAAATAAAATTGAATCTGATCACTCGGCATACCGGATCGGGGAGAAGCTCAGGGAATGGAGGAGGACAGAGAGATGAAGACTGTGAGGTGCGTCAGATTTCTTACGAAGTCTGTTCCGCGCAATGCCGTTGTTGTTGTTGTGGACGAAGATAAACATGATTTGTTTACGCGATTTATGCGCATCAAAAATAGTATGAAAGAGAGGCTAACAATGTTTGACTCCTGTTCTGTGGGTTCGGTCATCTTTGAGGAAGGAAAAAATAACAAGGGGCAACAAATGATCGTGTCATTAAATATCCACCGCATAAATGGCAGAAAAAAGGGTACCCTTATATTAAATCTTTGGCAATTATTAAATCAATTCGGGTGCAGTATGAGAGGCCAGGATACAACAGACCGATGTCTGCAAACGTTGAATCGTGATGCTGATTCAATTCCGCCGAGGATGAAGTACGCTTCCTGTTAACGCCGCAAAAAAAAACCTAATCTAATTCGTAGTTTGTGTTTTGAGCACTTTATATCTACTACTTACAGTTAACTTAAAGCTTAGCAATATAAAAACATTCTGATGCTTGGAAATCAATTTGCTAGAAGCTATTTCAAAGCGAAGGCGACAGCGAGTTTCGGTCCTTCCAAACCAGCGGAACTATAAACTTTACTGATGGATACGAAAAATTATCCTATGCCTCACTAGTGTCAAGCATTTCGGTAAACTCAATAGACTGCCGAAGTGATATAGTCAAATATAGCAGATAATGTTTGATGGGTTTGAACTTCGCTAAGGATTATGTACCATTCAATATCGGCGTTCAAAGCAAACAACCTGGGGCCTATTCAGTAACTTCATTTCTAGCTTGTAGCTATCATCTGGTCTGTTTTTTTTTTGCTTTTGGAGTGGTGGCGACGGTAGCCGGTGTTTTGGGAACAATTTGCATGTCATTGTTATCCTGTTTGCCGTCGACAGAGTCGGCCTTGACGCCTCGAGTTTGACCGTGAACGTCTTGTCGGTTTACGTCAATGTCCGAAGCCTATGCCATCCTGATGATGAACCAGGATGCTCTTCTTTGGTACTTCTAACAAAGGAAGACCTTTATCGCCCTGGACCGATACGTTCTGCTGTGTTTATATTTATATTCAAATTTATATGCGTCAATCGTTTATGTATAATACGGCGCGCGTTCGTGCGTCACCAAATACACGGAAACAGTGACGATACTCTGTGATCCCAGCGGAACACTAGTAATAGAATAGAACCGGATAGCCACGGCCCCAGCTATTAGCCCAACTGGACGCTAACACCGTGCCCAGAACCTAAAATGAATGAAAGCTATTTGTTGACTGCCTAGACAACGACGGTGACGGCAGCGACGACGATCAAATTGGGATAGAAGATCACTTGCCGTAAAGCGAATCACAAAACGGAGTACCCTACTGAATGCCATCGGATGACGGCGCGTTCTAGACAGGCATTCAGAATCGTTGAGGTAGCTTTATACGTGTGGGGTGCATTCAGGCATCCAAATTAAAAGCAGTAATCGGTAGATGTTGTGCCCGGAATATCCGCGCTATACCAGCTGCGGTAATACTGTTCAGGACAGAGATCGTTCGACATGATTCGACGACAGGACCGTGTCGCATATATAGCTATATCGGGCCATTTGTACGCCATTTATAGTGGAGAGGACTCGGTTCTGTCCTACGGAAATGACAACTATAATAGAAGCAAGCTTCTGGCCAAGTTCTTATTCACGACGGCCGACTGATTCAGGCCGTAGAGAGAAAGAGTTGACGAGTTGATACGAGTCCTGCATGGCCCAGAGCAGAAATTATTTACTCTCTGTATGCATGCCTTCATGCACCGTCACTTTGGCGTATATATACGAGCCACAATATTGTAAGTACGTTCAAATGGACTGACGGTGAACGGTGATGCAACAAAATAAATATTGTAGATGGCCTGGCATAGCCTCATAAATTTTGGATAAGAGGAAAATTCTAGTAGGAGTTGCTGTTTGAATTATTTCGTAAGAAAAGTGGAAGATATAAAAAGTAATAATAATGTGTTGTTGTTATACTGCTCGAATACCACCGTCTATCATATATTAGATATCATTAGGAATGATCAAGCTATTTAATATGGTCGTCTTTTCCGGTCGAACATCTGAATCATTTGTTTTTTTGGGGCACTGGTTTGTGGTCTGTCTTGTTGCATTTCTTCCCTAGTCCGCCAGCCAGGACCACAATGGCCATTGTGAGTGGACATTCTGCCAATTGAGTCGAAGTTAAGAGAACAGTTTATAGAGTTATAAAAAAAAAAAGCGATTTAGCCTAACAATCAAATCAAGCTATGCATACTGGAAATTGAATCGGACTCAACGTTAAGTTTGAAAAAAACGCATAGCAAACCATCACAGAACAGCCATCTGTCCTCATTTTGACGTTACAAGCTACACTTGAAGTCAATTTCGAGGTATCATAACAGAGTTCCAGCGATACAATGTATTCCGTACGATTTCCACCATACCTAGCACACATTAAAATAGTAGTCCCTCGAGAAAATAGTAAATCTGACTTCCTTGTCGAAGTATTGTTGGCAAATAATGTATTTTCTACGTAAGTAGCTTTACATGAGACACGTTTACATGAGTGAAAGCTTTCGTCCGACGGTAAAAAAACGATATAAAAAGCAAAAAAAAACTACTGGCCTATTGGAAGCTACATTGTATGGCTTATTGACGTCCTTCACTTTCTTTTCTATATGATTAGATGTAGTACAAATAAGACGAAACATCGTTCAACATGTTCGGGCAACATTATAGTGGCAACAAATTATGCCCTTGTGTGTGTGCGCGCGCGCGCGCTGGCGTTAGATTAAAAAGAGAAAATGTCTTTTCAAAAGATGACTTACTATCAAGTCATTCGAAATGACGTGGGTTAGTCTGTTGTCACAGACGAATTTACCCCATTACCCATATCTAACCCAAGTAATAGAGGCTCCATTTTCAAGCGTCGAAATAGGCTGCTATTGAACCGGTACGTGCATACTCCGTAAAAGCAAACCACCGTAAAATTTTAAGTACCTAATTAACAAGCAAATTATTTCACAACGGATTACATTACTTTGAGGCTTACCGCCCAGAACAATGCTACACCGTAGCGTTTCAGCAGTAGCGCGAAATGGTACCAGTTTGTAAAGCTTACCGTAATTGTCCAAGATCCTAACGAGCACTAAAAAACCATTGGATAGGGCCAAACCTAATATCTATTTAACCTTATAAATATATTTACACAAACACAGATTTTGTTGTAGAAATCTTGTTCCTGCAATTCGCAGTGTCCTATTCCGAGAGGGGCGAGCACGAATTTGAACGACGAAAGTTAACCTGTCTACCATATCGTTGTAAGCGCTCGCATATAAATGAGTCACAATAATTTCATTATGTTTTCTCTTTTGTGGTTTACTCGCATACGTTGTGTGCTATATGTCGATGGCGAGCGTAGAAAACAGCTTGGTAACTTCATTAGTCACTCCGAGATTTGCTATGCTTGGAAATTAGCCGACATTCATCAGTGGCAAGGACGAACAGGCAAAGATCACAGTCACATCCATGTCATAGACATTACGGGGGCAGCGGTGTCACTGAATGCGAGCGCTGTTCATGCATCGTGCATACCGAACCACTCCTGGTCGTGCAACCTAAGGCTGGTATTGCCACGTCATTTGGCGCTAATACCATGTCGTACGTACATCGAGGCGTAACGATGGACAGAAGCGCATTTGTTTGCTAAGGCGAACTATACTGTCAGTGTTAGCATGACCTGACGAACCTAGCATCTGAAACATGTAGATACGATGGTTACTGCAGCATGCCTTGATTCCACTTAGCTACATATACATGGATTCCGACATTTGTCAAGGTGTAGAGATTAATGGAAATTGTTGTTTATTAATAAAAACAAAAGGGTCACAGGCAGCCACCGAATTAATTGGATAAGCTGACAATCGCTAGCAACTGATTACTAACTACTAGCGTTGAGCTGACGGCACCGATTCATTTTTTTTGTTCATAAATATCTGTATGTTATACGATAATGTAAAAGTGAACTATTTTCTTCCGCTTCTACGACTTTTATGACGAAACCCGTTAGATAACAAAGACACTTCAAGTTAAGAGGCGTAGCGGCCGTCGTTTGTAGAGACGAAAGCGGTAATTTGTTTTTATTATTTAATTAATAGTATTAGCTGTTTAGCTGCTATTGCGTTAACAACGAAAATTTAGCACAGGATTTCATCTATTTAACAATCTTCCCTTGGCTGGGATGGCTTTCTGAGTTGGTCTGAATTCTCCGATAGCCTTTCTGTCATGACCGATATACTCATTAGGATATTAGTACTAACGACAGCGTCCTGAGTTGGCCTAGACGGTACTACAATAAAGGCAATTTTTAGTGACATATGCTGTACGTTCAACTCACTGGTACAACCGTTCATAGACGGATCTGTAGCTAATTTTATCTCGTCATAACATAGTATATATGGATGCGTAAGCTTTTAGAGGAAGCTAAATTTTCATTTTTCATCCATCTTGCGGTTTGGCTATGATACATAGCAAGGAGACAACGCTCTCTGTGTTTTTTGGAGGTAAAATACTAATTAACGGATCTTCTTATCAATTTATCTGTTGCCATCAAATAGTTTTTTTTTCAAGTCGCGTAAGTTATCAACTGCTTCTTTGTTGCCTAACTGTGAAAACTTTCATTACCGTGCACCCTCTCCATAAATACATTGTGCTTACTATTGAAAATAACCAGTCTTTGATATTTCAGTCATGTTAAATATTTTTAGATCGTTTAACGCCTAAGTGCACGCCGCTTACTCCACTTTCTTAAGTGTTATCAGTTTTTTTCTCTTTCTGATCGTTCCTTTTTCGCGCCGTCACCCCACATGCAATCGATCAGTAGCCCCTCTACATTGTCGAAAGCGTGCTTTTCGTCTAGGTAGCCTATTCATTTTGTGCCTGCTATAACGACAGCATACATTAAGCATCTTTTTTAGTTATAATAGTTAATCTAAGCTCTCTGCGATGACGGGACATCAGTTTACTGGAGTACTTGAACATCTTAGGCGAAGTGACACCTTCAGCGGGCGAGCCCATTACACCCTGTTGGTGCACATCCGCAGTTGAGAGTGCCTTGGCACCAGGAAAGAGTACCTGTGGTCTCCATCCCAGAATGGGACTGACCGGCCCCATGTGCGTCTCCACTACAACAAAAAGGCCAACGTCTCCATCGTGGCATTTCACTGTCGACAGCCAACTACGAGGACGATGCTGGCGGCCTGGTAAATGATAGTGTCTTCAGCACAGGCCCAAAGAAGCAACGGTTAAAAGAGGATACGCCACCAACGGTCGCAGTGGTAGTATCGGTAGATATCGATGGATGCTAAACCCGTACCATTAACTATAGTATTCATCGTGTTTACCGTGCGAAGAGGAAGCTGTTAGTATCGATGACTTAGCTGATGATGGCTGTTCGCTGTCGTTGGATAGTTCGTTCGTTGCTGTTAGCAGGCGTCGACTCGACGATCCGCTACGAGCTTGTCCCGTCTCTTCTACCGCTTCACCGTTTTTCCCCGAAGTTCTCTTCGATAGCCGGATCGAGATGGGGCGCGTCCGGATCTCATCAGCGACGTTTGCTTCCTCGCCGCCGTAGCATTTGTAGCTCGTATGGTAGGTCGCATCCGTGCTCCTAGCTGCTGGAAATGGTCGTCGGTAAGCGCTGCTATATAGACCGCGCAAAAGCCTTACGAAAAGAGACAATGTTGACTAAGGAATATTTCAGAGATACTGAATAAAAAGCAACAGAAATGGAGGTTCTACAGCAAGCGAGAGGTGAGCGAGACTACGATAGGCAAAAATAGCGAGTGACTAGACGGTCAATGCCTAGAAATAAATACTACGCGCTGACTAGCTAGCTTTCTGGCGTCTGAGATCTCCAAAGTAATGGGCGGTGGTGGCATCACAGGCAGCACCATGATCTCGATAACGTTTCTGCGAGGAATAGCCATATCCATCCTGTTCTATTCTATATCAAATGAGAAGAGTCATTCAGTCGTTAAGTTACTATATAATACAATTCAGGAAGATAGACCGCGTTTTTCAGAAGAGCCTTGGTTCCCATTTGCGCTTTTTCTCGTTCCGCACCGGCCGCTTTGTCGGATTACAATCTGAAATATATTCAGCCTAGTCAAAGCAGGCCATACTGCATCTGTCTAAAAATGTCAAATAGGGCACACGCTGTTGTAGCGTGATATTTGTTAAAGAGACCTGTTTGAGACGGCAAACCAACAAAATACAAAGAGGCAAAATGTCACAACAGAAGTATTTTTCGCTGCCGTTTTACCTTTCGTTCCGATGCGTTCTTAGATGTAACGCGGCGTCCAAAAAAAAATGGCCAAGTGGTTCTCGAAGCCTGCCATCCAGATGAGGCTGTAATAATTGAAATGCTACTGCTGGTAAGCCTACGTCGTCGTTCGAACGACTAATACGTATTACGTGGCAAGCCGTTTACGATATGCTTTCGTTTTATGCAGACTTATATACGAAATATCATTTTGTAGAATCCATAAATAGTTCGTACCACTGACACATGCTTCTGGTGATTGTAGCAACGGGTGCTGCTATGTTTCTACTATGACTATAGTTCTAATCTGATACTGTCAACATTTACGGTAATAGATACTTAACATTGGAGCTGTGAATAATTGTCTCACCGCCAGCCTGTAGGAAATCGTAAACGTAAACGGTAATCGTTTAGGTACGATTTCTAACAACACTTAACCAATCTAGCGATCTGACACTTTAATCATATACGTGTTCCAGGATCTTGGATCTTTCATCACGTATCAGTATTTGTGCACTCAGAAAAAGCTGAAGAAAAACCTACATTTTAACGTTGTATAAAGAACATAAATTCTAAGATGATCAAACAACTAAACTCATTAATATATATATATGGTCCTTTAAGCCTTCTCTCTTGTCTTCGCCTATATTTGATTGTTTTCATTCGCTTCTGAGTTGCTGGGCACGCAAACAACACAAACGACTCGCTAAGTCGCTTCGTAGTCGTGGAGTATAGCGCGACTCATAGACGACAAGGCCTTCTCGAATGCGCCCCGCTACTTAGAGGCCATTGGTTTTCCCAGATTCAGGCCCGTCGCAGTTCGGCCGACGACGCGAAACATGTTCACGTCAATCACGGTCACCTTAGTGTTTTCAGCACGAACTCATAGGTAACACTAATCAATAGCACCATTCGTTTACATAAAGCCTGCTATTTATTCAGCTTTAGCTTAGCGTTCCAGCTAACCTGTACAGCTCGCACACATGCACACGTTAGTGTCGCAAATGGTTGTAAACTTGAAGAGAGGTAACTATCTACGCGGCTTTGTTTCTGCTTGGCCAAGAAATTTACGCTAATTGTAGATGATTAGAACCACAAATGCCTGTAACAGATGTATAATGTTGAACGTATTTCGTGATCAATTAGAGAACGACGTCTCTACATTATGGATTTTTCCTGCACAGCCAGTTGATTTTTCAATTTGTCACGCACATGCACACACCCAGATAGACAGACACACACACACTCACACACATATATATATATATATAAAACATGATCCGAAAACACGATCTTAGAGCTGTAGGCACACGTCGTTCAGTCACCCATAGACGTCTTACCTATATTCTATGTGATCGCGAATCATTTTTATCGCAAATCGAACTTGACACACTCAAGAGCTACGATTTAATTCAGTTCACAGCGTTAGCACAGGTCGCGGTACATCTGAAGCTCAGGTTAGGTAAACAAGCGTTAATGCTCCGGTGGCGTCAGCAGTTAAATGACGAACGTTCGTCGCACTTTGGCTATATCAGTTTGGCCGATCTAGCTGGTTTAGCTAGCCCCAAGACCGCTTATTGCCGGGACCAACTAGAGTCGTCATAGACTTTGCCTAGCATCCCTGCTTGGTAGCGAAAACATCATTAGCAGATGCTGTAGAGCATCGCCTTGTTTATGCATTCAACTGCTAAACCGACCTGGATACGAGTGCATAAGCAATAATCGCCCAAGACGACACCGCCAATAGCTAACACGGTCAGCCATTGCCACAGCATCAGCTGAAAAGGTCGTATGGTCTGGTAGGGAAAACGGTGGATGTATGCAACGACGTTACAACCTTGCGCTCTCTCCTGATCCCGGGTCTTACATATCCCATTTTGTCTAGATTTCTTGTCGCGTTAGTAGACATGCAGAGACGATGTTCCGAGGGGCAGAAAGGGGAAGAGGGGGCAAAGCATGCGGCCGTTGTCGTCGGACCAAAAAAAGTTTTTGTCCTACGGAGGCGGCTGTGCCTGTTTGACTGAGCCAAAACTGCTGAAAGCATTGTGTATCTAATGCACATAGCCGTAATAGAAGCGGCTGTTGTAGTAGTGGTGGTGGTGGTGATAATGATGATGGTGATGAGGGGTTGGCTTTAAGAGGACCAGCACTTATGCCATCGGTGCCGCCACGCTGGCAAGATCATTCAGAAAACGAACGCTTGATTGAAACGTTACACAAGGACAATATACGATAGCCGAAAATTGCTGCTGCGCTATTATATAGTTGAAATTGCCATCGTACAGTAAAAATACCTTTCGGAGCGTGTCTGCGTGACCTTGTACGGCACTTTAAGCATTGTAACTGAGTCCGTAATGTATGTGTATGCCACGTCCACGCCTATACTCTACGCCGACACAAACGCGCTGATTCAACCTCTAGCACGGCTGTCAATGGTGGCTCTGCACGTGATGCATGAACGAAAAATTACATTATCTCATCTGATTGACGCAAAGGAACTAATGAAGAAAGAAATGACGAACCACGGTCCGATGGCCAGTGCCACGGTCGAAGCAACCGGAATGAATTGAGCCTAACAATACTAATGACTACCTAGACGATATAGCCAAAATTACTATTACATCATTAAACATTGGCAATTTGATTGTTAGTTTCGTCTAACCGAAAGCTCAAGTCAAATCGTATACAACATTGTTGCAAAAGAGTTCAGGGACCCCGGGCCTTCGGTAGCACCCACTCGTACGACGACGTCCGCCCGACGTAATTAAAAAGACGAGCTCATATTGCACGTCGTAGGCGAGTATCGCATTGTGAGTTTGTAAGATCGACAGGCTGACGTGCGATCTAGCGCCTTCTGATGCTGTTGATGTATGCCGGCGTATGCCGCAAACAACAAACCCCTCTATGGCGAGATTGGAGGCAGGACAATATTGAGAAAAAAACAGCGTACTCGCGTGTAAGTGGAAAAAAGCAAAGGACAAAAAGGGAAAATGTCGATATCACGATGAATACACCCCGACAGTTTGAACTGCCAATTTACACCTCGGAGAGAAGAAAATCACGTAGAAGGCGTCAACGCGGTCGAGGACGTACAATTTTTTACAGAGAAACATCGCGTTGTATCGTGGAGAAGGCCGCGCAGAAACCTATTATCGAAAAGACCTAAAGTGTGCGATCAAGAAAAGATGGCTGTACGACATTCTGTCGGACACAATACGTATAACTATCTATGCGTAGAGACCCACGTGTCTCTATATCGGCTATATAATAAAGCATGATATTAGATGTATGGTTATAGACGTCAGGGTACAAAGTAAGGCTGTTCGTTGCGACCTGTTTGAGCTGCCGGTGGCGCATCAGGGTTATTTAGGGACGATTGCTAAAATTAGCCAGCAGTGTCAATGAATGGGAATGTACAAGGTAAGCGAGACAATGCAATCTACTGCGTTGTATTGCACAGACATTACTTTTCCTCACCAGATGCCACACATAAACTGAGCGGATGGAAAGCAATGATTCTATAGTTGTCCCTGTTTCGGCACAGGTAGGTATGCAACTACATACTGGAATAGCGTAGATATAACATAGATATAACGACTGCGCTCGAATAATGTAAATAGATAACTCCGTTGCGGATCATTGAATTGCGACAGGCCAACCTAATACGCAGATAAGACAAGGTCAGTGACACTGGTTTGCATCAGGATCGATGACCACAAACTTGGCAGCTAGACCTGATAATTGTTTCGTCGACGCCAACGGTTGAGGCCTGACGGTAGATATTGCGACACACTTCGACCCTTATTATTTATATTTATTCTATATGGCAATAATCACCTTGTTTTTAGTCAGTCCCGTTGCCTATTCATGTCGGATCTACCATGCTTTACCATAGCAGTACACTTAGCTGGAAATAGAACTGGGTTAATTCTCCTCCTAGAAGGGGCATTTTGACAGACTCACGGCGTTTGCCATCGGGTTTGCTCTGTTTGTGCGGTGGCATTTTAGTGTGACACGCTTGTGACTCCTATTGCTGCTGCCGCCGGTTCTGTTACTGCTCCTTCAACTTGCAATCTTGGTAATTATCTTGCCCATGGACATATTCACGTTAAGCGAGACCAGGTAGTTAGTTAACGGAACGGGAGTTAAGTGCCATAATCGCCTCGTTCCATCGCCGTTGATAAGATATGTGCAACTTGCGACAATGCCGCAAGCACTAGACGCTGCCTTACGAAGCGCGAGGCTACCATTTGTGCCAATATCGAAGACAAGCGACGCGTTTCGCTATCACGCAACGGTGAGCTGTGGCTCAGACGTGACCGCTTTTGGTCGCAAAATTTCGGCAATTGAGGCTACGTTGATTGCATTGACCATGAAAGAGGTCGGCGAGAGTGCCAACTCAACGAATCGTTACGAGGTGCAGTGGCGCGCATCGCTGCTTCTCGTTCTATCCAGCTTTATTTGAAGTGATATCGCGTAAAAAGGGTGTAGATAAGCACAATTACAATCCTGCCATTCGCCTGAAGTGTCCGGCTTTAGGAACAATTTTGAAATATTTGCAATCAATTACGATTTAAAAAAGCCAGTACCGTACATTTATTGATAACAATAGCGACCTTCAGGTGTTGTGAAAAAAAGGTCGTTGCTCCTTCAGGTCTTGGTTCTTTTCCGCCGAACTTCAGAATGCGTCACATCCCTAGACTCAGCGTTGCTAGACACGCCTCGTATTCCTCCTCATCTTACCAAAGTCTAGTCATACTTCTATATGCTCTAGAAGGTTATAAAATTCCGCAAAAAGCCCAATGGCTTTTAATAAGGCTAACAAACACTATTATTAGCATTTCAGTCTATTAATTCGTCCTACAATTTGATGTGTCCCACCTTCAATCCATCTATTATCATTATCCTGCTAGCAAAATAAACGACGAGTACCTCCAATAACTTGATTGACTTTTGGAACTTTCTTTTCTTTGCTGGTGATCAATGAATAGCTCTGAAACAACGAAAGAGATCCGACGAGCAAAAGCTAGTTGCGTTTTCGTTGTTCGCAGTTGGACGTAACACCTATCCTAGGCAACACCTATCTACATAGAGGACACAGAGTTACCGACGTGTATTATCTATAAAATGATAACAGTTTAAGTTCTATATGAACATTTAATACAATGAAGGCGCTGGCGTCGCCTCGTAGCTCCTGATTTCTTATGCTTACAACGACGGCATGGGCGAAACACCTGCAGGCAGTGAAATGGAAGTGCGATTAATGATCTATTTGATTTCTGAACGGGGCTCAGGCGGGAGGTCAGAGATTTCTCCTGTCTTTCAAGAGACAAGCAGTGGCAAGACGACCGTTAGAAAAGTCTATCTGTGTCTTCTGTTCTCTCACTCTCCCTTACCCGCCAGCCACCCTTGCGCGCGATGCCTTTCTATTCTACACTAGGTGTATCGGTATAAGCCGCCAGCCTTCTCCACGGTAGGCGCACCAGATAAAACAGAATAGGATAGAACGTCTATGACGCATTGCCTCCATGCAGCCATAGTCGTTGCAATGAGGCCCCATCGTCAAAAACGAAATCTAGCAGATCAGTCTGGCTAGCAACCAGCAAGCAATCTAGCTAGTAGGCCGGCCGGCCAACCAGCCAGCCAGGTACACACAAACCGGTCCGTCATTGCCATTAATGTTTCTATATATCCATCCATCTATCACGAGCCGATTGTTGTCCCGTCCTCCGGCAGCCGTTTCCATACGCAGGTATCTTCCGTCGGCCAGCCGTTCGGCCTGCTCGCCTGCCGGTTAGTCAGTACCTTCTCTTTCTGGCACTGGCAAACAGACCGAACTCTCTGCCACAGCAACCTAGCTTTGCCGAGTCTACCCGGGTCGAGCAGCGTGCTGGGGCTACTTGCCCAGAGGGTTGCTGGCCAAAAGCTCGGCTAGTTCTACAAAGCGGCCGCTCGTGCCACTTTCATAGAGAAAGCTGGCTTGGCTGGTCCCGTGCAAACGCAAGTCGTCCAAAAGGTTGGGGCAGGTAAGCAGTCAGGCGTATCATTGATAAACAATTTCTCAGCTTAGGGTTCGACGGTAACAAGAGCTATTATCATCATCGGATAAAACAGCCTAAAGCAGTAAAGCCAGCAGCGCCGCTGGTAGCTCAGACAGCGGTAATGTGCTGAGTCCAGCATCGTTCCGTGTAAGTGTGCGTATCACCTCATCGTATTGCAATGGCGATGTTGTCGATGGAAGCGTTGATGACAGAAGCCCTAGGATATTCAGCAGTGTGACGCGCCGCCGCCGTCGCGGCAAAGACAGCACTAGCGCTGTCTTTGTCGCGATTGTTATTGCTAGTTCGAAGCAGCTTGTAGATCTCTCTTCTTTCGACGATCACCCGACGAAGCATTTCTTAGTAGTCCGGTGATGACAGACGAATTACGCTTTAACAAAAGTCAGAGCAGAAACGGCTACAACAGCAGCAGCAGCGCCGCATGTACTGAGATTTTAATAAAATTTAGGTGCACTTCAAATTGATAGTCAAGGGGCAGTTTGAACGCCCATCTTTCCGCTTGCCCCCAACAGGGTTATGTCGCAAGGGTTAAGATACCTGCCGGACAAATAGATGACAGAATACGACGAGTTCAGTGGCACATGGCCATACCTGCAAGGTAGTCCTTCGTATATTTATTATGTGGCGATTAAATAGATTGTGCTAATTAAGCTGTTAATTCAAACACGATCGCTTGTCTTCTTCATCCGTCGCTGCCTTTTCTCTTAATGCCCGTAATCAATAAAACAAAGCATTCGATAATTTACTACGCCATTTTCTAGTATCCTCTCTGTTTCAAATTGTTTTGTTAGCCCAACTGTTGTATTAACATCAGCCAACCTGGGTGTTTGTCACTCCAATCGAATCTACCGTGTAGCCTCTCGTCTATAATCAACATTATCATTCTGAGCAGCATCAGCGCACTCACGCCCCCCTTTTTTTTGTTTTATTTCGAATATGCAAAAAAATATTTAAAAGGTCCAACATTGTTAGTCTGCAGAGAACTGTAATACAATATCTATGATATACGGCCAGCACCGTATATCGCACCTGACGAGCGTCTCGATAGCTGCTTTCGCTACGATTCTCGCGCCGTAAGCCTTTACGTGTCTCGTTAAAATGTTCTGTGTTCTTAGGTAGTAGTGGACTTCTTTCGTCGGTGCATAAGCTACCCTTCTTTCTGTTTGTTCCTTACCTTTTTTTTTCTAGGTCCTCCTATGTAAAAGAAAAGTCAAACGTTGCCAGCCTGAGTGGGTGTCATTTACATCAACGCTTACAGTAGTGATCTCGCCATTGGCTAATCATATACTACTTGCTTACCTGGCAGAAGTTCATTGAAAGCGAGCTAGCTCGCTTAGCACCGATTCAATGCAATTGTTTTGTATTGCTTTAAGCGGCCTGCCGACAGGCCATACAGCATATCTGATGCGCAGTCTGTTAAGTATCGCAATAGTAGCTGCCATAGTATTCATGACAATTAAGCCGGCTAGCACAACAAGGCTACAACGACGGTTCGGGGTACGAGATTCCTAAAGCCTATTGGATGAAAAAAATAAAAACACCGTCACCGCGCATTATAATCTCGCTTTCGGGCGCCTGTTCTCACAAGCAATACCACCGTCACCGCCATCACCTTTGGCAGTAGACTCAACGATCACGTCCTTAGACCTGTGTAGGCTTTGAAGTTGCGAAGCGGCGGACGAGTCCGATGAGAAATAAGCTGGATACCTGTCAGAACAAACAGGGCGGTCAAAATACTGCTGCTGCTACATAGAACAAGATCTTACAGTAGCTTTTTTCCTTTTTTTTTTTTTTTTTTTTTTGAATTATTAATTAGATGATAAATACGCACTGCCTACAGTCATAATATGGCCTATATGGAATGTGAGGACACGAAGACGTGAAAGCATCAATTGAAAACGACGGCCGTCTCCCCCTAAAGCCTCCACATAGCTGACGCTGGTGCCGTAAACGATATAGCGTGATCTATTCAGCATCTAGAAGAGAACGTTGATGTGCACGCCCATGATGACGATCACTGCTTATAGTATTCCAGCATGCATTGGCAAATGCGGCGGCGTTGGCACGCAAGTGGACTATACATTAACCTATGAAACTCAAATTTGCGTTTGTCGAACGCGATAGAACAGATAGATGACTGGCAGTTATTCGATTTGTCCCCCGAAATCTCGGCCAGCAAGACTCTGGTCGTTTTTGAGCCTAATCACCTCAGCGCTTCGCCTTACATTTCTTGATTTTCTGGCCTCCCGCATGAAGGAAACAACTACGTACGAGGACAATCCAAAGCCACAAATGTGCTTGGCAGATACGGCAAGCCACTGAGATCAGTAGAGCCAGGAACTATTTTATTTATTTAGAGACTCAAGATTAATTTAGATTTTCGACCTAGCTTATTAAATTACCACTTAGGTCAATCACTGAACCTATCAATTAGGCAAGTCTAAATCCTTGCGACTCAAAGTAGCTAATATTTCCGTATGGAAGCCATATTATCTACTTACGCCGTAAAAAAACTGCTTATCTACTGAGACATTCCCTCTAGACTATGCATGTATCAATCAAGTCGAGCAGACTTTATTAAAAGGTTGGACAACCACAAAAATAGATCTGAATTTCGTCCCTTTTTTTTCGTAGGTGCAACTGCGGCGCTAAGATTGTTTCTATCCAATTTTTACTAGTACATTGAATATGTTAGGAGCCGCAGGTTCAGTTGCTACAATTTCGGGACTAACAGCAGAGATTACATAAACACAGAAAACAAGTCCCTTTACATGGAGCCGTCACCTCCGAAACTGATGGCCGACCTTTTCTTTTAATTTGTCGTTTACATTATTTGCCTTTTTGAGCCATCTGCGCCTTTTGCTGTAACGGGAGAGAGACCTGACGTATAAACCGACTGAGAGAGAGAGATGGGGGGAGGAAGCGCGATAGTAAAAGGGAGTGCAGCAGAAAAAAACACCAAGAAAACGTGGTCGATGCAAACAAGAAAGGCCATCAGTCACGATTACAACATGGACTGCTATTGTCATTCTTCCAGAGATCGTATCACTGCGACCGCAGGCCTCCGCCAGTCGGACCGCTGTGTCGGTGTGGAAGCCATTTCCAACGGGGTAAATGGATAGCCAGTCTGTTCTGCTTCTGCTTGTAGTCGATAGTTGCACCTATAACGGCTCCTCCGCTCAACTGCTCCCTCACCGCTTGCCCAGCTCCGTCCTTCCTGCCAGACTCCTTTGGCCTTTTCTGAGAGGTTTTCTGTCCCATGTTCTGCTCCTCGATTTCGGCACTTTGTTCTCCTGTTCTCATAAGCCCAGATGCCACACGCTTTTTTAGTGTCACGAAGGAACAGAAACCTGAAAGGAAGGAGAGTCCGTGCTGCCAATTAATCTGAACCAATCAGAGGTTGCTCACCCCAACGCCTGCCGGCTTCAGTGAAGCAGGCACGACATCGGCGGGTGTACTCCCGAAACGATCACACGAAGATAGCCATCAGCGACTTGCGACAGCTGAGAACGTACAAGTGAATCCCTTACACGATTCGACTAAACGAACGAAGTCGATTCGTTTGCTACGAGCAACGCACACATACACACAGTTGATAGCAATAACTTTTAATCAGGCAAATACAGGACAACTGATAATAACTGGTGGTTCAGTCTAGAAAATGCCAACAGTAGGGTTGCGATTGTCTACAAATGTTGAGTAGGCCAAAAAAAAGCTTTTTATTGATATATAGGATAATAGAAAGCACTACCTTGAATAAAATCCGCAATCATACCCTGAATGCAATAAAATATCCC